>NC_060954.1:44393830-44434809 GCF_022045245.1 Lucilia cuprina
GTTAGTTAGTTAGTTAGTTAGTTAGTTAGTTAGTTAGTTAGTTAGTTAGTTAGTTAGTTAGTTAGTTAGTTAGTTAGTTAGTTAGTTAGTTTGTTAGTTTGTTTGTTACTAAGTTCAATAAATAACCCATCGTAGGAGTATGCTTACTTTCTTTGAGTTCCCAGATTACTCATACTTTGACACCAAAACAATGTATTGCCGAGAATCCATACATTTGATTGATATTGATATAAATCACGACATTTGCCCATAAAAGTAGGTAAATGTGTGCCAAATAACTACAAATATATAACAGAAATTTAAAACTTATCGATTTTTATCTAATAAAAAAATGTTTCTTACCAACAAAAAAATTTAACTTCAGGTGTTAAGATAGAGAAAAACAACCAACAGCTGTCATTCGAGACAATAGCAAAACAGCTGCAAAAGTGTTAGATAGAAAACTTGGCAAAAATATAAAAACAACAAAAATGATAATGTTAAAATAATATTAAATTGACATGCGTCCATTTTCATACAACATCCTAAATAGAACAAAACACAACTATTTACTTACAAACTGACAGGCCAATGGAAATGGACGGACAGGTGGAAAAAAAAAGTAACACCCGTCCATAAAAGTAAAACTTAAGAATAATATTAACAAATAGTACTTGCTACAAGCATACATACATATAAATAAATTTGAGCGCAAGTATATTTATCAACTTAAATTGAAGAGTTAAATTATTTCTCAAAAATAAGAAAAACTTTTGGCACAGATTTGACATTGGTTTTGCACATTTTTTTTATACTTTTTATTTTCTTTTATTTTTTTCTCTTAAACTTTTTTCATTTATGCTAGAATTGCGCTAAAAAATGGAAAAAGAGGAAAATATAAAAATATCCTTTTTTACTTGAGTTATGTCAACTGCAGGTGTTGACACAACAGCACAAATATGCTGTTTGTCAAGGAAAAAAGTAGTAGTAGTAGAAAGGAACAATTTAAATGATAATTTAAAATAAGTCAATAGAAAATTAATCTAAAAAAAATTTTAAGAGAAAAATAAATAAAATTGGAAGGTGTTTTTGAAGATGCAAAAAAGTTATGTGAGATAAAAATGAAGGTTAAAGAAAGTTTTTTTTTTCTTGTTTATAAAAGAATGTAAAATTAAGTTTTTCTTTTCTTGGTGAAAACTACAACTTTAAACGATATGTATTAATATTTTATAAAAATTATAATTGTCAATAATACTTCTTAATTAATGTCAAAAATATTAATACTTTACATTTACTCTTACTTATATTTACAGATCATGTCAAAGATTTCAGCTGTGGTCCATTACACTATAAAACATTTTATTTCGATGAAAATAATAATGCTTTATATGTGGGTGCCATGTAAGTATTATTTATAATTATGCAACACTTTAAATACACATACTCAAAAGCTTAAAATATCCTTTTGTAAAAATTTAAATAAGAAGTATGTATGTGTAAAGTAAACTCTGCATATTTTGTATTAAAATAATTAAATATATTAAGTAGTTTCAAAAAGTTTTTCTTTTGTTTTTATTCTTTCACTTTGGCAACACTGTTGCCAAGCATAATTATGAATTAATGTTTTTGTCTGCAAAAATGTCTGATTTTTTTTCCTTTTTTTAATGAGTCAGAGCGTCGAGAACTTATGGCCAAACTTTTTTTTTTAATACAGAAAACAAAATTTTCATAACAACTACTCAAAATGTATATTTTGTGGTTACTCATTTATTTATAAAGTGTTTTAACTGAAAATTTGATTTTAAACTTAATATGAATCATAAATTCATTCCAATTTGTTTTAAAAGAAATTTTATATTTTTTAGTAAGGACACTTTTAAAGCAAATGCGCGTTATGTAAGGTAAACATTTAATGTAATTATCATAATTTATATATTTATATGAACATTTTCAGTATTGTGCAAAGTTAAGTTCATACAGAGCTGAGATATTTTTATAATGTTTTTTTTTAAACATCCTGTCCATCCTGATAGTTTTTTATACCCTACACCACTTTAGTGGGGAGGATATATTGGGTTTGTGGTAATGTTTGTAACATACAAAATATTCATCATATATCCACCTTAACTATTCGGTTTAGAATCATTTTCTGAGTCGATTAAGCTGTGTCCGTCCGTCTGGCTGGCTGTCCATGCAAACTTTGTGCGCAAGGTACAGGCCGCACTTTTTAAGATAATTAGATAAAACGCTTCTTTTTTTCCAAGGACGACGACTATTAAAAATGTTTAAAATCCCTTATTTCGTCCCTTATTTCGACTAGCCCCCATACAACCGTACCCCCCAAATATTTCCTTTGGGCTCATAATTAAGTTAAATATTCTATTATGTACAAAAAAGTCGGCAGAACTTGGTTTTATAGAACCTTAACTGACACTACCGATTTTTGTAATGATCGGGCTTCATTTGAGCCTAGTCCCCATACAAACTCCCCTTCACAAAAAGCTTACTTTTACGAAAGTCTTTTTCAACCTTAGTGTGAACCGCACATTTGGGAATCCAGCTTGGTTGCTATTTACAGTTCCATTAGACACCTGTACTATCTTAACACCTGCCTTTAAGGCTTACTTTTACGATTGTCTTTTTCAACCACGGGGTGAGCTTTATTGACTTCTTACAACCGGCCCTTTAGGAATCCTGCATGACTGTGATTATTTTGCTCATATTACTGCTGGTCCATGTACAAGCTCTTTGGTAAAGTACTTTAAGACTATTGTTACCCTATTGCTTAACTATATCTGTTGGAAACAACACCACCTAGAGACGCACTTGTTCTTACTCTGCTATGAGTAAGATTGAACCATTGAAGGAAACTTCAATGCTATCACTTGTATAAGACTACTTAGATCTATCATCATTCTCCCCAGCATCATTCAAACGGTATATTTATTAAGAAAATTGTTTGTGACACTCACTCTAGGTTTATAAATAAGTAAGGTCCACAATTCCCTACATTTGACATCAACTCATTTTCAACATTTAATTCCACAGCCATCGTCTGTAGGGTATCTGTATCAGTATTAAAAAAAAAATTCCCGTGAAATTCGGTTTAAACCACAACTCCCCGTGTATCCCGAAGGGGGTGGACTATCAGTTCTCCTGGTACCAGATTATGTGGTTCTCTGGTTCGACTACATATCAAAGAAAAAATTTCATCATCATCAGCATATGATCGAATAAATCATCAATATTTTCACATCTTCAACAATGGGGACTAGAACTTGTCGAACTTGCATCTAATCTTTAAGATCTTCCTTATATTTCTTTTCGTGCTTACAAAAGACAGACAGACGTCCGGACAAGGCTAGGGCCATATAAGTGACTAAAATAAATTCACATTTGTGGGCCTTTGATCCAATTGTAATCACTTATCAAATAACATACTGTTCAATGACTACTACATACAGTTGGGATTACAAAGAAGTACTATGTATGTCTTATTACTATTGTGTCATATAAATACATTCTAGTTCATTAGTCAGTTTCTGCATAATGATATAGGAGAGGTATACAATTTTCCATATGATTTACATTGACTGATTACTTGTAAACAGTTGTAGTAAGCACATGCCTCCAATGACATCATCATATTAAAGTTAGGACTAAAAATGCTATTGTATGAGTAAATTTTAGCATTTTAATTGCTTACCCGGTAAAGAAAGTTTTTGCTGGGTAGCTACCATTTACTCTGTAACACCTGTAGTTGCTACTTTAAAGACTTCAATAGTTTCTCATAACTATACATATATTAGGGTAGTGTCGCATTAGTGGAGCTAAAAACATAGATATACTTCGCTTAAATTATCTACAACTAATGGGTAGAATTAAAGAAGTGAATAAATGTATTCATAAAACCAAATCGATGTAAACTTTCTCTGCTAAATTAATACAAAAGTATTTTATTTTTTAAAATTTTTTTGTATTACCCCCTACTATATACATAGACTAAAGAACAACTAACTTAAAATGAAAATGAAGATTAATGACTATTGTTAGAGAACAATTTAACCACAATATAGAGCAGCTACATAGAAAAAAAACGAAACTTTAATTTAACAACTTTAAAACTTACGCAAACCTACTTATGTAAATAACTAAACTAGACGACGACATATTATCATATTTTTTTTTTTTTGCTTAACTTTTGCAACATCTTTCAAACTTAAATTAAATATAACAAAACTTTTATATGTATATTTAACCTCATTTAAAGTAATGAAAAGAAATAATATAATAAAAAGAACAAAAACTTTAAACATTTTAAAGTTTTCATTTTTTTTCCAAGCAACAACACTCACTTACACTTGCTTTCAAATAATTTTCTATAGAAAAACTTAAAAGTATTTAGGAAAATCTTAAAATTTTTTCAACTTGTACTTTAGTCATTTCCTTTAAATATATTATTCTTTGGCAGTACTTTACTCTAATTTCTAATGACCTTTTAAGTACTTTCTTGCTTTTTAGTTTGTTTTTTTTGTGTGTGTATTATTTACTTTTTCTTAACATTTTTCTAAACAATTTTTTCCAGTTCACTAAACAAATTCTTAAATATTTCCTTTCTAACAATGGCTTAATGTTGACCGAGAAATAAAAAATGTAATAGAATTGTTGTAAAATACCCTGGTTTTCATACTACCCATTCGATGGTTACCCATTAACCATAACCCTCATTATGATGATGATCATCATCATCGTCATCATGGTCGCCGCCATCATCATTATCATCATCATTACTATTGCCATTATATTTTATTACAACTTCTCTATTGTTGTTGTTGTTGTTCTTTGAGCTTACTGTGTCACAAGAGCATAGTACAGTAAGAGATCTAGATAATGGAAAAGAAGGGGTACGGGGTGTTTAAATTTTTACTTATTTTTTTAACAAGTCGGGCAAGGCCGACCTTATATCTGTTACACAAATAAAATGCAATTTAATTTTTAAAAGAAAGTTCTTAAGTTGAATTGTACTTTGTCTAAGATATATTTAAGCCATTTACTGTTTAATAAAATTGTGGAAATTTAGGTTTTTTTCAATTTTTAAGAGGGAGTTTTTATAGGGTCAAATGAAAACCTAGAATTACAGTTCATGTACACAATTTTATTGAATTAACTTGAAAATTGCGATCTGTAGTTTGATAACATGGTTTACATGGTCGGATGGACGGACGCACAGACACACAGGCAGACAGAATAGGCTTCATCCTATGGGGTAATAGAAGATCATGTACTAAATTTTATTGAATTATCTTTTTAAAATTGCGACCTGTAGTTTGATTACAAGGTTTATATGGTCGGATGGACGGACGGACGCACAGATAGACAGACAGACAAAAAGAATAGGCTTCGTCCTATAGGGCAATAGATGATCATTAACTAAATTTTATTGAATTATCTTTGCGACCTGTAGTTTGATTACAAGATTTACATGGACGGACGGAGGTACGCACAGACAGATGGACGGACGGATGGACTTAGCTATATAGACTCAGAAAATGAATATTATTGTGCGTTACAAACATCAGCACATAACTTACCCACTAAAGTGGTGTAGGGTATAAAAAGTACTATTTATGTAAATTTCAAAATAGTCCTCTTTTCCTCAGACTTCATATTATTTCATAATTTAGTGTCCTTTTATAAAAGCTGCCTCTGTTTTATAGCTTACATAACAAATATTTTAAAGAGCTTGACTTCCTACCATGTCACAGTCCTTCATTATTTCATTGTTAGTAAAAAGTACCAAAGTACAAAAAAAAAAACTCAGCAAATTATGATTTGTTGGCTGTTGAAGTTGTGTGGATTTTTTTCTGCTATTTTTGTTCTACCATTATTTTGTTGCGACAGCTTCTCTATGTTTGTCTTAATTTCAGTTCACAACCAATGTTACACAGGGTCTGACCCCTTTCTTTTTTTTGCTGTAGAAAAAAAAGTACATTTTTCCTAACAAATGACATTTGTTTGTTTTATTTTATGAAATATACATATATTTTTTATATGAAACAAATTGTGGTTTTGGTTTTATTTCTCTCTCTATCTAAATGGCAAAAGGGCGGGCATCATTTAAAAATTATTTTAAAAGGAGGATTTTAGCAGAGATAAGAGTTAAATACTTAATTAAGCTAAAAGTATAAATATAACTTGTAGAGAAATAAATGTAAATATTAGTAATAAGACTAATTGATATTTATATGCAGGAATGGGGATAATGCGTTGGAATTGAAATTAAAATAGGGTTGATTAAGCAGTGTCTGAGCTGTCAGTCAGATGTAATTAAAAATGCCAAAATAAATCAATATTTTTTTTTCCGTAATATTTTCATAATATTCAGCACATTTTGCTATACATACTTAGTAAAATTAACTTAAATTCTTAAGCAATTTATATTGACGTTGGAGAAAATCTTAAATAAAACAAGTAAGAAAATGTATTCGGATGCTAGTAATAACGAGAATTTCATCGACAAAAAAAGTTTTTTTGTTCTTAACTAATTCATACTTGAATCAAGTATTTTGAGAGTGGAAGAGTTAAGAATGTCGAGAGTTTTAACGTGAGCACCTGCCTTGACGGCCTTATCTCACGGTGGTCTTTTTCATCCACTGGGTAGACTTGAGAATGGTCTACCTACGCAGTCTATCTACGCAGTTGGCATTTTTTGTACATTGGTTCTGACCAATTCATGCACAAGTACTTTGCTGGAGTACTCGAGTTATCTAATCTCTTGACCATTGGATTGCCTCTGTTGATTCGGCAACAGAACCGGTAACCGGTAGACCGAAGTACGATTCATCATTAAGCTGTGGACATTGTTCTTACTCACTGGGACATACTGTGGCAAATCTGATATGAACAGAGTAAACTCTGAACATATCTGGACAAGGAAGGAAAATTCAATAGTATCATATGTATATTCATTCATTCATGATCATTCAACCCAGCATACATCTCATTTATACGACACATTCATAAGACACATTAAGTAGACGTGTGGGGTAAGGCCCGCCGAACACATTCACATTCATCCCGTACCATATACAATACCAACTCATTTCCAACCCTTAGCCCCACAGTCACTCAACTGCGGGGTATCTGTTGTTTTCGGCAACAGCACCGAACTTATCCCGAATTATTGAATAGTATCATACATCAGTCTTTTAACCGCCACTTACTCTCCCCGCGAATTTGGTTTAAATTACAGCTACTACGTGGATCCCGAAGGAACCTCAACCAACTGACCAGCCAGGACATAGTCCTGCGGGCAACTGGCCACCCGTGTTAAAAGCTTTGTTCAGCACATCTCTTAAGGCACTCCATCCGTCAAATCCATCGAAAAAACATTAAGAATAACCAGAAAACATTACCTCGTTTACTAAATCTTTGCATTATCAGCTTAAATCTAACATTCTATTAAACCACAGTCATGCTCTGTAGTTTGTACCGCTCTTAGAATCCAGGAACGATATATTTATCAATCTTTCAATCAAGCAATTCCTTCCTGTGATTTAGGATTAAACTACATCCACTCTGTGGATCACGAGGGAATCCCAGCCAACTGATCAGCCAGGACGTAGTCCTGCGTGCAACTGATGGTGCTCTGGTTAGACCCTTTTTCAAATCGACCAAGGAGTAGCCAGGAAGTGAAATGTAAACACCAGTTTATATTCCCGCAGGAATCCCAGTCAACTGACCAGCCAGGACATAGTCTTGCGTTCAACTGGTGTTGCTCTAGTTAGAACCCTTTTCAAATCTACCAAGGACTAGCCAGGAAGTGAAATGTTTATATTCTCGGCCGACTAGAGATACTGGTAGTACCTGTTTACCCCGCGATAGCAAAGCACCAAGATCAACAAAATATGCCCCGGGGGAGTAAAACATTAATTGCCTACTCGTCACAGGTTACACGTTATAAGAAAGAAAAATTTGTGTAAAGGACTGGCTGATTCGGAATAAGTTGTTCGAAACTGTTACTATTTCAATAATGGCATCTATGAATGAAGCTGCATGATTTGATTTTAGGAATGCACAAAACTTTCCGTCATGTTCTTTTTTCTCTTGTGGGGATTTAAAAGAACACCCTTCTATACCCTTCTATTGAAACGGAACGACTGAATAAAAAAAATTATCAACTGAGCCTTCTTCTTAGAAGTTTAATCAGTGGATGAAAACATATCAAAATTTTTGAAACAACTGTCAATACTCTTCCCTCTCGATACCACTTCTAACTTTTCTAAAACCTATTTTTTTTTTTTTTTTTCAAAACCCACTTCAATTTTCCCAAAAAAGCTACGGCAATACAATTAAAGTTTCTATTGTTCTCCACCTCATAATGTCAACATAAGATGAGAAATACATTAAATAAATACTAAATCCCCAACTCGTGTATTTATCCATAATTTCCTTCTTATTTTACCTTGAATATAAAATATTTACTATATACAAAAAAAATTATACTTTAATATTTCTATATAATGATTTTCCTTGATTTGTCTGTCTCTCTCTCTGCTAACATATAATCTTACAATGACAACACACACCAGCTCAACAATGACAACATTCGTTCATCCATCAATCACTGCAGAAAATTAGATAGATGGCAGCAGGTGTTAAGGTTAAACCTTTAAACTGTCAATGGTGACACAGCCTTACAGAGAGCAGAAAACAAAAAAAAAAAAACATTATGCTTAAAGTTTAACACAAAAAAGTTAAAGTTTAATATTTAAATAAAAATGATTTTCTTACAAAATATGGCAACATGTTGTTAAAAAATGATTGAATGATATATATATATATATAATATATATATATTTATATATATATATATTATATATATTTATATATATATATATATATATATATAAATATATATATATATAATATATATATATATATATATATATATATATATATATATATATATATTATATATATATATATCTATATATCTATATATATATCTATATATTATATATATATATATATATTTTTTTTTTTTTGTCTCAGACTAGACACTAGTCTTTTTTTTAAATACCTCTAATCACATGTTCAGTAACAAAGGAGAATAGTAGTCATAGTAGGAAGACAAAAACCTAGAAACCTTTTATTAATGGTTTTTATTGTTAACATATTAAAACCACATTAATGTCAGTTGCCATTCTTCTGTTTGCCACTGTATTATTTCCATATTTATTTATGGTGGTAGTATAATTTAAGACTACGAAAAAAACTCCAGATAGCGTGTGACACGACATCTTTGTACTCAAAATAAGAGGTTACCAATTTTCAGTTTGTTCTTTATACAAACTAAACAATTTGAAATGAAAAATTAAATAAAAAACAAGTATTTATGTATAGTCGGGCATAGCAGACCATATGATACCCTACACCAGTCAGAATGTCAAAAATTTAAAAAATAAAGCATTTAATTTGAGATTTTTTACAATAGGGATCATAGGGAAGTAGGGGTAACTACGGGCATATCCGTATAAATGTTAGTAGAGGAAAACAAGACTAATTTAAAGTTATTAATGTAGTATCTATAAGTGAAGTTTATTTTGACCTTTAAGTCATTTTCTGAATGGGAATTGTATGGCGCCTAGGGTCATTACCAGGACAAGGACTTTTATGCACTAAAAAATTAAAAATATGCGCTTATAATATGCACTATAAAATGGGAAAATATGCACTAAAAATGTGAAATATATTTCTTTGTGCCGTAAGATGGACAGGCTAAGAAATTGATACTAAACCGATATTTGAGGGACCAATATTTGGACGTTACAAATAGCGGCACAAACCCAAAATACCTTCCGCACTCTTGTGGTTTTAAAAATCTAATAAAACTATGCAAAATTGTATATCATCGAACCTAGTATTTTGTTGTTAAATTGAAATTTTTTGATATTTATTTAAAAAAATTCGAAATATATAAATACCAAAATATTCTATAAAAATGTTTGAAATATGCAAAATATATGCAATTTAAATCAAGATATGCAATATATGCATTTATAACAAAATATGCAACAACAAATTGATTCTATTTTGTAGCAAATTCTTTGATTCGAAATGAAAACTAGTTAAAAGTTATTTCGAGTTACTGACTAAAAACATGCATTTGGATAGAAATCCTTGGCCTGGTCATTACGCGGCCTGTTCCGTGAGCACGCCAGCCAGCCAGACAGACGGACATAGTTTAATCGATTCAGAAAATGATTCTAAGCCAATTGATAACTTTAAGGTAAGTCTTGCAAACAACAACACAAAGGACTTTTAACAGGGACTAGGTCATCATGAGGTCCTATCATTATAAAATTTATAAGGATCATTAAAGCTAGTGTAGAACTTGCTTTACAGCTTTTATCGAGATACAAGTATATTAAACATGATTATGAATATTATAGCCATATTCTACGTGTTCAATTGTATGGGAGCTAGGTGAAATAATGAACCAATATTAAACCTTTTTCAAGAGTCTTCGGTACCATAAAAGTTCATGTGTAAAATTTCATTAAATTGTCTCCAAAAATGCTATATGTAATTTGATTACAAATTTTACAAGCCCTATTCGGGTTGGAGATTGTATGGGAGCTAGGTGAAAGTATGGACCGATATTAACCATTTTCAATAGGTTTCATCCTTGGGACAATAATCAGAAGATTATATATCAAATTTCTTAGAATTATTTTCAAAATTGCCTCCTGTAGTTTGATTAAACAATTGGCACGGACAGACGGACGGATATAACTCGACTCAGAAAGACGATTGGTATACTTTATGGTGGTTATAGAACCAATATTATTGTTCGTTACAAATATCAGCTCAAACCCAATATACTCTCCCCTCTAAAGTGGTGTAGGGTACAAAAACTAAGAACGAGTAATGATGTTATGTTCATTAAATTTTTGGTTTACTTAAAATAACTACTACTTCTTTAATATAAATATATAATTTATATACATACATTTATACAAAAAAAAACTTATAAATTATTCAAAATCTTTATTAAAAAAATATTTAATGATTTTCCTTTACAATTTCTTTACAGGGATCGTATATTTCGTTTAAATCTACACAATATAAGTCAATCAATATGTGAGGTAAGTGTTTTCTTCTAATGATTTTCTTTATATAGCATTTATGTTTAAGTTATAGTAAAATAAATACTATATGATTTTACAACAGACTTCCTGGTTTAAACTCTATATATAATATGGCTTCTACTATATATGTATGCATGTATATAACTATTAAATGAAACGAGGTTGGTCTGTTAAATGAAAATATATATTAGGTAAACCTGAAACTGTATTTATATGTTACAGCTGAAACTTTTCACCCAAATTTCTTTCGTTTACATACAAAGTTGCTGTATATGAGTTTATAAGTGCATCTCCAAAGAATTTTATTCAACCATGATGATGCATCATCATTGTTGCTGTTACTGTAGCTGACGTTGATGTTTATGTTGTCATTTTGTATTTTTATATACACATGTGCATATTTATCTTGGTTACTTTTTTCTAAAATATTCTTTTTCTATTTTTTCTAATATAAACAAATATACAACCAAGTAAATAAATTCTAGACATGCAAGTAGACAGTATTTTTCTGTTATACATTTAGGTATATAATTTTAAAACCTACCTGTTAGAAAGTGTTATATAAGTTTGTCATAACGTTTGTAATTTTCCAAAATCTTTTATGAATTAAAGTATAATTTTTTTCCAACACTGGGATTCATCAACATATTCTCTTACAGAAAAGTTGGTTAGTCAGAAGCAGCTTTTCCAACACAAAAGCTAGCTCATTATGAGAAACTTTTCATATAGAAAAGTAAACTCTTTAAGAGCACATTTTGCTATTGAAAAGATCACTCACTACGATAACGTTCTCTTGTAGAAAAGTAAGCTCATTATAAGCTCCTCTTTCTGTAGAATGGTACTATGAGCACATTTTTTTCTTATAGAAAACTTGGATCATTATGAGCGCCGTAAGGTTATTTTTATCGCATTTGAATTATTATTACCACATTTTCTTACAGAAAAGTTGGGTTGTAATGAACGCATTTTGTTATTAGTACTTTTTCTTATAAAAAAGTGACCTCATTGTGAGCACTTTTTCTTATAGAAAAGTGAGCTCATTATGAGCACATTTTCTTATAGAAGAGTGAGCTCATTATGGGCACTTATTCTTAGAGAAAGGTGAGCTTATTATGAGAACTTTTTTTATAGAAAAGTGTGCTCATTAAAAGCATTTTTTCTTATCGAAAATTTATCTCATTATGAGCACATTTTCTTATAGAAGAGTGAGCTCATTATGAGCACATTTTCTCATAGAGGAGTGAGCTCATTATGATCGCTGTTTCTTATAGGAAATTAAGCTCATTTTGAGAAACTTTTCTCATACAAAAGGTAGCTCATTTTGAGCACATTTTCTCATAGAAGAGTGAGCTCATTATGATCGCTGTTTCTTTTAGGAAATTAAGCTCATTTTGAGAAACTTTTCTCATACAAAAGGTAACTCATAATAAGCACATTTTCCTTTAGACAATTTATGTCACTATCATCTCCTTTTATATAAAAAACTTGGATCATTATGGATGCTTTCTCTTACAGAAATGCTGATTTATTTTCAAAAAAAAGTTCTTAGATAAAACTTGGATTTTTGTGATCAGCTGTATGTATTTATATAAAAGTTGTGTCATCAAAAGAAGCTTTTTGCAGCTAAAGAGCTTTAAAAAGTCTCTGTTGCAGGGTAATCATATGGTTGCTTTTGTCCAACTATAGCTTCATATTAGTTTTTCTGATTTGTTGTAAAATATGTTCAAAACTAAATATGAAAAATATAAACTATATAATTACAATGTTGCACAAACATTAGAATGGTTCAGTGTTGAATGAAAGAAAATTTAATAAAAAAGAGAAAAAACTCATAACAAATAACCATAGAACCTAAAATCTATTTATTCTTTGAATAGGCTTCAAAACTTCGGAACGCAAACTTAACTTTTGCCTAACAATTTATGTACTTAAGTAAGATCCATTTTATATAGAGTTCATTCATGTAAGTTATAGGGCCTATTCTAATGTATACATACACATATATGTACGTTTGTATGTATTGTCTGTCTAAATGTCTGACTGTCTATTCTATTTTTCAGTCTATATCTTTGGCATCAACAGTGTATATTATAGTCGTTTACGTACGTATGTACATACGTACATGTGTGTTTGAGTGTTTACATTTAAAAGTTTGTCTACCTTATTACACATTTTATATACCTGCATTTATTCGTACATGACTGCATTGCACTCACTCTCTTGACAACACACTCATGAGCATCACTTTTGTTAATAGGAAAATAAAAACGAGAAGGAGAAGTATAGGAGAAAAATCTCTACATGTATCCATTCTTTATAGGAATTTATTCTTAAACAAAAATAAAAACAATGTTTTTTATAGAAGATATGTCTTTAATGAAAAGCTTTCTTTATTAGCATTATTATTAGCATTTATTCTTATGGTATTAAAGAGAAGATTTTCTTATGGAAATTTGTACAACTTTGAACATTGTGAATAGCTTTGGTTTATCTAAATAGCTTTTATTGTAGAAAATTTGTCTCATTTTTAGCAGCTTTTTTGTAGGAAGAAAAGCTCAATATAGATAAAGTTTGTAAAGGATAGTATAATGAGTTTTTTTGAGAAGCTTTTCTTATGGAAACTTAGCTCTTTATGGCAAGAAAGGCTTGTCAATAATTTAGAACATTCTGAAAAGCTTTTCATGATAAAAATTTTGATTATTTAAACAGCTTTTCTTGTAGAAAATTTGTGTCATTATGAGTAGATTTTTTTGTAGGAAGGAAAGCTCAAACTATGCTTTTCAGTTTCTTAAATAAAACTATGATCAGTTTGTGTATTTTGAAAAGCTTTTCTTATGGAAACTTATCTTATTATGAACAGCTTTTCTTGTTTATTGTAAACAGCTTTTCATGACGATTATTTAAAAAGCTTTTCTTGTAAAGAATTTGTCTCATTATGAGCAGCTTTTTGCAGGAAGGAAAGCTCAATATAAGTATAGTTTTTTTCATTATGATCAGTTTGTGTATTATGAGAAGCTTTTCTTGAGAAAACTTAGTTTATTATGAACAGCTTTTCTTGATGAAGCTTTCAGAGGAAAAAATGCTTAATAAGCAGATTTTCTTAAAGAAAAGTATGTTCCATTATGATAAGTATTTTAAAGAGCGAAATTTTAAATGAAAAGCTTTTTCAAAGCATTCTAAAAGAATATTTTTTATTAAAAACAAGTTCTTATATAAAAAATTAGCTCAACTTGTGCAGCTAGGCTTTGCAATGTGCAGATTTATGTTCAGGTATTGTAATTTTTAGCAAACTCTTCTTCAAAATTTGTCTTATTAAGACTTTTTGTTTTTGGCTTGGTTTGACAAACTTTTTCGCGAGCATCTTTTGTTTTAGACGAATTTTCTAAAGATATAACTCTTTTAGCTATACTTGCCATAAACTCTAGAGTGCATGTTACCTGCAGTCTAGCACACTGCCAAGTGTGTTTTGTTAACAACAACAGCAACAGCAACATAAAATTGTTACATCTAATTTCTAAACTACAACTACTACAATATGCAACCATCTATATGTGTTTCGTTAAATGTATGTGTTAAAACATTTCATATTGCATACATGCATATACCCTTAATACATACAAAGTATTTGAGTTTTTTTTTTTTTAATTTTTGTAGCATATTTTTGTGACTGCATATAAAGTAGGTTTTCACACGTGAAAGAATAAGTAATGACAGTTGTTTTGTTATTTTACCTCTATCTGTACAGCTCTGTTGCTGCGTCCTTTAGTTGTATACCTTGTAAAATCCTTAGAAATATTATATTTTGTTTGGGATTTTTGTTGTAAAGAAAACACATATACATTTAAAATTTAAGCAAAAAAAAAAAAAAGATATAAATATTTGTCGTAAACAAGAAATGCATATAAATTTTAGAGACTTGTAAAGATTTAATATTTGTTTTACTTTAGAGCATTTAAATTTTTTCCAAGAAAATTTATGATAAAATTCATGCAGGTTTACGAAAAATTGATAGTTTGTTATCAGATTTTTTTGTGAATTTCTTTGTTTTCACAATATTTTGTTTGAAATATATCAGTAACATTTATGGGGTTTAAAATTAAATAAAAACTTTATAAACAAAGTAGAGAGTATGGTTTTCGGAATGCACTTGTCTGAGTTATGAACAGATCTCTCCTAAGGTTTCTGTAATATATAATCTTAAACTGATTTTCCTAAGAAATTCAAATTGATTTTATCCAGGCAATTTAAATTTTGCTCCAATTTTAAAAACTATTAATATTCCTAACAAAACGCTTAGGAATTTTTGTTATTTTTCAATACAATTCCCCCTTAATAAACAAAATGTAACAATTTACTATTGGCAAAGGAAAGAATAAAAGATATAATTTCTGTTTCTTTACCATTTTTTATTGCTGTTAATAAAATTTTATAAAATTTCCAATTTATTTAAACAACCACTTTTCATACCTGCTACAAAATGAAATTTAGTTTAGCACGAGATTAAAAGTCATGGCAAGAATGAACAAAAAAGAAATACATTTAAGTGTGAGTTTAAGGAAAAAAAAGTGATAAATACTTTTAAACACCTGAATTGAAATGAACGCACAAAGATGGCAAAAAAAAAGTCAACTGAATTGAGAAAAATTCAAAACAGTCTTAACCCACCAAATGCTTAAGTTTCTGTGTATGTATTTGTATGTTAAATAAACAACAATCTATTTTAAGTGGGTGTGCGATAGAGTGTTTTTTGTAAACTTTTCCTGGTATCGCAGCTCCTGCTGCTGCTAACGTTTTTCACTGAAAAAGTATCTAGCATTAGTAAAAGTCATACCAACAGCAGCAACAGCAGCAGGCATCATTGCTAAAAGTTGTTTTGCTATTGTAGTGGCAGAACATTTAAAATGTCATTTTTACAGTTTAATCACGTTACGCATTTGTTTATTTAATTCGATTTGTTGTACGCGCGACAAGAGGCAAGAAGCAGTTAGTGCAAAAAAAATAAACGAATTGAATGAATGACTGGCTGTGTGAATGAAAAACGCAAGAATTTTAAGCAACAACTACTAAACACACATACACACCCACCCACACATTCAAAAGAAGGGAAACAACTAAGAACCTTAAGCACTAATATATGACACCCTATGCTAATAAAAACTAACCTTCATTAATGAAAAGCTGTATAAAATTAAATAAAATGAGTTAGAAACTTTTCTAAAGAAAAGCTGCTCATAATGTTAATAATTTTCTATAATAATTTTTTATAATAAGTCAACTTTTTTATAAGAACTTTTTTTCATAATAAGCCAACTTTTCTATAAGAAAACTGCTCATAATGAGCCAACTTTTCTATAAGAAAACTGCTCATAATGAACCAACTTTTTCTATAAGAAAGCTGCTCATGGTGAGCCAACTTTTTCGATAAGAAAAGCTGCTCGTAATGAGTCAACTTTTTCATAAGAAAAACTGCTCGTGATGAGCCAAAATTTGTATAAGAAATGCTGCTCATAATGAGCACACTTTTCTATAAGAAAAGCTGCTCATAATGAGCCAACTTTTCTGTAAGAAAAGCTGCTCATATTGAGCCAACTTTTCTATAAGAAAAGCTGCTCATATTGAGCCAACTTTTCTGTAAGAAAAGCTGCTCTTTACGATACAACTTTACAGTAAAAAAAGCTCCTTATAATGATCCAACTTTTCTATAAGAAAAGCTCCTCATAATGAGACAACTTTTATGTTAGAAAAGCTGCTCATAATGAGCCAACTTTTCTGCTCATAATGAGACAACTTTTCCTACAGGAAAGCTTTTCATAAAGCGCCAACTTTTCTCTAAGAAAAGCTGCTCTTAATAAGACAACTTTCATATTAAAAAAGCTGCTCATAATGAGCCAACTATTCTACAAGAAAAGCTTTTTATTATGAGCTTACATTCTAAAAGAAAATAATATAATAAAAGCTGTTCATAACGAGCAAAACTTTCTATAAGGAAAGCTGCGCATAATGAACCAACTTTTCTATAAGAAAATCTGCACATAATAAGCTAACTTTTCTATAAGAAAGAATGCTTATAATAAGCTTACATTTTAATAAGAAATTCTCGTAGTGAGCTTCATTTTCTATAAGAGAAGGTGTTCAAAATAATCTTATAGAAAGTAAAAAAGCTGCTCACAAAGCACAAAATTTTCTAAGAGGAAAGCTGCTCATAATGATACAACTTTCTATATATGAAAAGCTGCTCATTACAAGCCAACTTTCTATATATGAAAAGCTGCTCATAATGAACCATCTTAGTTTGTGTAGGGTAAAAAAAACAGCTTTAGTAAGAATCACAAGCTATGTTGGCACAAACATGTCAAACAGTTTTTTTCTATTGAGAATCATTCGAATAGAGTATGAGTGAATAATGTTTGAGTGTGATGATGATGAGAGAAGGACGACTATGGTTGATGGTTTCTTTTACCACGACAGGAAGGAAGTGTGTGTGACAGAGTGTGTGTGTATAAGAATTTTTCATTTTTTTCTTTTTGCTTGCGTGAAGCCTAGAAGTTTGTTAAATATTGTATTGTATGTAAACAACAGCAACAAATAGTGTGTGTATGTGTATTTTGGTAGTATATAATTTCTCTTATTTAGGAATTTGTTAGTTAAGTGCAATAATAATTTCTTAGAATTAAAGAATTATTTCGTAGAAAAAATAATGTTTTTAGGTTTTATTGTTAAGTGTATATAAAATTTCTAATTGATTTTTGATGGTAAATGGAAGGTATATTTTGTACTTATGTTCTAATAAACATATTTTTCATCACGTTTAAAATAGATTCCTTTTAGCCCTCTCTCTCTCTCTGAATATATATAAAATTTCTAAACCTTTAGTACCTACTTTCCTCTATAACCAATATTGTTTTAGCTAAAAAACCAACAAATATTTTTCAACATCAAGATTTGTTATGTGTATAAATAAAATAATAGCATTTGAATTTTTGCACGTTTTTCCGTTTGAAGTATTTATGAAAAGAAAATTGATTTTAGTTTTTTTTTTGCTCTCCCTTTGTCGTTTATCCAAATTATTGCTGTTTTTATTGCTCTTATTATTGAGGACGTTATTGAAAATATGAAAATATTTTTTTTCCGCTGGCAAAATAAACATAAAATTTAACGATAATTTTTGTACGGCGAAAAAAAAGAAAAACAGTAACAATTTTTATTAAAAACAAAATTAGTTGATATACAGATTTTTCCATTTTTTGCTTTCGTAAGAAAATTATTTTTAATGACAAGCTGCTGTAATTTAATATAATTAATTTTGAATTTAAAGTGGCATTGAAAGTGAATGTTAAAAAAATCTGTTGCCATGTAAGATGACCTAAATATTTTTAATTGAAGTGGAAAAAGAACTGTTATGTAAAAATTAAATGAAAGTGAAATTTTATGCATAATATTTATTTAATAAATTTTAAACTGTTTTTCTTTTTGAATAATTTTTAAAAATTATTACAATTTATTTTATTAAAGGTTTAAAAAAAATCCCGTACGAAATTTTCACAGTCCTTTGACTACTCCATTGATTAGTTAAGTAACGATTTCAGCGATTAGTCTCTTAATTGGTTCTAGACTCGTCTATTAATGAATTCGTTGAATACTATATTGATTTGTCCATCATCTAGTCTATTCGACAATCCATCAATTAATCATTTAACTAGATCATCGGCCGTACTATTAATTAAGTCATCATCTAGTCTATTGAAAAGTCCATTTTCTTGTCTATCGATTAGTCCTTTTACTAATCCATCGTATCAGTGTATTTAGTAGTCCGTCAACTAATTAATCGATTAGGTAATTGTCGACACCAGCGACTAGTCTGTTAATAAGACCTAAACTCGTTTATTATTCTATTGACTAGTCCTAAGATTAGACTTTTAACTAGTCCATCGTATAGTTCACCAGGCTATTAACTAGTCAATCCATCGCCCAGTTTAATGTCTACTCAGTTTATCAGACTTTTAAATGGGCAATCGTCTAATCTACTAATTATCCAACCATTAGTATATTTACTTGTCCGTCAGCAAGTTCCCCCCGGGGGCATGTTACCTTGGCGAGACCTCCGCCTTGGTGTTATTGCAATCCCGGTGTATAAAGAGGTGGCCAATACATCCAGTCTGGACGGGACTGTAAAATTGGTTACAGTATACTGCATGGCTTAGTCCTTTCATAGATTGCCAGAGGTCAAACCAGAGCACCGCATAATCTGTTACTACGGGTGGCCAGTTGCCCACAGGACTATGTCCTGGCTGGTCAGTTGGTTGAGTTTCCTTCGGGATCCACGTAGTGGGGAGAGTAAGTGGCGGTTAAAAGTCTGATGCATGATAATAGTCAATAATTCCGGATAAGTTCGGTGCTGTTGCCGAAAACAACAGATACCCCACAGTTGAGTTACTGTGGGACTAAGCGATGGAAATGAGTTGGTATTATTTTTATATGGTACGGGATGAATGTGGGGTTCGGCGGGCCTCAACAACCTGTCTACCTAAAATAATTTTGTCGTATGTTTTTCTCTTATGAATGTGTCGTATGAATGAGATGTGTGCTGGGTTGAATGATGATGGATTCATTCCATTGAATTTTCTTTCCTTGTCCCGGTATGTTCCGAGTATACTCTGTCCATATCAGAATTACCACATTGTGTCCCTGTTAGTAAGAACAATGTCTAGGGCTTATTGATGAATCGTACTTCGGTCCACCGGTTACGTCTCTAGGTGCTGTTGCCGAATCAACAGAGTCAGTCGTCTAAGACCTGGTTCACACTGGGAAACTTTTGTTGAGAAACTTTTGATTTTGTGTGTGAGAAAAAGAGATGGTTGATATTTTTCTCTTTCTTTCACACACAAAAATCAAAAATTTCCCAAAAAAAGTTTCCTAGTGTGAACCAGGTCTAATCTATTGATTAATCCAAAGATTAATATATTTTCTAGTCCGTCAATAAGTATATTGGCTAGTCCATCGATTAGACTTTTAACTATATCATCGTATAGTCTATTGAGGAATCTATTGATTAGTCCGTCAACTAGTCTATTAAAAAGTCAAGGGACTAGTTTGTCATTGACTAGTACATCGACCAGATTTTTCACTAGTCCATCATCTAGTCTGGTCTATTTACCGGTGCAGAGATTAGTCTAATAACTACTCTAATGACTACTCTATTGACTAGACATTAGGTTAGTTTATTACTATCTAGTCTATCGGCTAGACTGGTCAGTCTAATATCGACAAATCCATTAAAAACTTAATATGGTTTATCAACAAGTCTATTGGCTTGTCCATCAGCTAGTCTATCTTCTAGTATAGTTAGTATCGCCTCTTCTAGTCTTTATTGTATTTTTTATTGACTTGTCCAGCGAGTAGTATATTGACTAGTCCATCAAATGTTCTAGACTATTTCATTGAATATTATATTACAAATTCTATTGATTGTTCAGATTACATACTAAGGCTAGTGTGTCAATCGACTAGTGTATTGTCTTGTCTACTGACTAGTCTTATGGCTACTCTATTGAGTTATCCTTCGAAGAGCCTAAATACTAGTCCACGAACTATTATATTAACCACCAACTAATGATTCCTGTTACTTATTGATTATTTATAGCAAATATTAAAAATACATTTTTTTTCTATTTCTTTACAGCGTGATGTACTCATACTCGAGCCATCGGGTTCAGATATTTTAAGCTGTGTATCCAAGGGAAAACATGAGGTAATCGAGTAACTATAAATTTTAAAGAGAGAAAATAAATTAGCAGTTAAATACATTAAACAATTTTATATTTAATAAATTCCTAATAATACTATTTTTTTAAATAAACAAAATAATTGGCTTGTATATAACTCATGGGTGCGTTTTCCATTTTTCTCTCTTTTTCCCTCCATTTTCTTAAAATTTGTTTCCATTTTTTTACAACATGTATTTTTTTTTTGTACTTGTTTGGTTTTTGGTCACTTGTTTTTTTATTTATATTAAATATTTTTCTTTTTCTCTTTCTCTACAATTTTTTTCTTTCTCTTCGTTATGTTTAATTTTTTGCCATTCCTCTTTGTTGCCGTATGGTCTTTTCTTTTGTCTTCAAACTTTACAACCATTTGTACGTGCCTTCTAAATTGCCCTGCAGAAGGTGGAATGCCGTAATCACATACGTGTTATACAACCTATGGACTCTGGAACACGTCTTTATGTTTGCGGTACAAACGCCCACAATCCCAAAGACTACGTGATAAATGTAAGTATATAAAAGAATTTGCAAAAAAAAATATATGTTTTTTTTTTCTTTTTTTACATAAGAAATTAATTTTTTTTATATATAGTCCTTAGATACTGGACCAGCATTAACAATCCATGTTGTTATTTAGGTTAAGTTGTGGCTATTTAGAGAGCAGTAATGTTAAATGCTTAAATGAGAGAAAAATTATATTACATTTATATAAGATTTTAATTTAAGTATAATTTATTTTAAAAGGTCAGTAGTAAATAGGATTTATATTTAAAATAGAAAATTAGATTTCTAAATAAAGCAAGTAAAGATTAAACACGTTATACTACCAGAGTGAGATAGAGAGCATCTGAAAAATACTACAAAGAGACACTAAAGCAATAGAGATCACTTTCGTTGTCAGAAAATTATTGTATACATTTGATTTCGTAGTTTTTAAAGTAGAAAGCCGAAATACAGAGCACTATATGTTGCTTGAACGTTTAATCTCTTTGTAGCTTTTTAGAGATCTCTCTCTTTATAAGAATAAAGCATTTACTCCTGACTCCCATAGAGAGAGAGACGTCTCTATAGCACAGATTTTGTTCTCTCTCTAAAAGAGTGAAGCGTATTCCTTTAATTTTTTTACTCTGCTACTTAAACGTTTATCCTCATTCTAACAGCTTAAAGTTTATATCATTTATTTGCTTTTGAATGTCTTTTTTACGAAAAAGGACTTTGTAGCTTTGTGTCTCGCTTTTTGGAGAAAAAGAGACGTTTAAGATTAATTTGCTTCGGCATATATTTTCTAATAACGAAAGTTGGCTTATATCATATATTATTTGCTTCAGTGTATTACTCTATTTAGAGATCACTCTCTATTCGTATAAATCGTTTACTCTTATCTCAGAGAGAGACGTCTCTGTAGCATAGCTTTTTATTTCCTCTCTAGAAGAGTGAATTGCTTAACAATAATTTTACGTATTTTACTCAGCTACTTAAACTTTTATTCTCATTCTTACAGTTTAACCTCCGTATTCATAAAGATATTAATCACTTATTTTAGGTTTATTATGCACTTTTTCAATACAAAATTCCTACAATAAAACATCAATAACTTTATTAAGCATTTATGAATATGGGGGTGAAGTTTTTACCATCTATTGGCTTTAGAAAGTACTTTTAGAAAGAGAACTTTATTGGTTAGTGTCTCACTCACTTTATTGGTCTCCTGCTATTAGTTCAAAGCGTTAATCTTCTCTTAAAGAGAGATATCTATTTTGACTCTGTTACTTAAACGCTTTATAAGGTTATTGATGGTTTATTGTAAGATTTTTGTATAGAAAGTGTGCGTAATAAACCTAAAATAATCGATTAATATCTTTATGAATACGAAGGGTAAAACTTTTACTATAATACTAGATTTATAAATAATTTTTTTGCTTAGACGTTAATCAACTCTTTTGCGCATGAGTTCAATTGACATTTTTTATAATGTACAATTTTGAATAATATGTCTATTTGACCATGAAAATTTCACCCACTTTACTGCAGCACCCTAATTTTTACAAGGTTGCTATGTTGCATAAAGCTTAAAAAATATGCCCAGAACTAACAATTTTTTAAAAGGTTTTAGGCATTATTAACAAAACAACATTCCTACTCTAACGTCTAAGTAGCATTTAAACCTAAATATATGACCATGACAAAATAAAAAGAAGATTATTAAAAAATATAAAAAAATGTAAAATAAAAACCGCTCTTAATAAAGGTAAATATTAGAAAATTTATTTTCTATTAACTTAATATTTAAGAGATTTTAATCCTAAATAAAATTTAAAAAAAAATTCATATTCAAGAAATAAAATTCCAAAGAAAAGGTAACCTTCCAGTAAACATGTCATTGTTTTTAGTCCTTCAAGTATGAAGCAAAAAAAAAAAAAATACAAAATAAAACTAGAACAAATAGCAAAGGAAACGACATTTCTTTAGTTAAAATATATCTTTAGGTAACGAACTAAATTTAAGTTTTTTTTTACACTAGTATTTGTTGTACAAAGTGCCAAGGTTAGGTTATTCTTAAGATACATATATACAATTTCTTATTTCTCCAACTTGTTTTTTTTTTCTTGTTACATTTAACATACATATTTTGTATTCTATTTTTTATGTTGTTGTGCCTGTGTTCTTTAGCAACTAATGTGATTATTGTCATTTTTATTTTCTTTACTTTCTTCTTTTTTTGTGCTCCTCGCCACGACATACTCTATTTTTGCCATTTTGTAATTGTATTTGACTGCGTGACCCAAACGTAACGTTAGGCAAACTTAACACATTTACCCAGATCTGAGTACGTGCCCGGCATCGGCTTAGGCATTGGTAAATGTCCTTATGATCCTGCTGATAATTCAACGGCGGTTTATGTAGAGAAGGGCAATCCCTTTGGCTTGCCGGCATTGGTAAGTAGAATAATATAAAAACAAAAATGTTTACAATTGTTAAGGGAAAATGAAGAAAATTAAGGTTTGAAGACAATTGTTGATAATCTACTTATTTAACCCATTTCAAACGGTTTTAGAGTTTTGCGAAAACTTTTAATGAGATCGAAATTTTTATAGAATTTATGGGATTTTAAAGGTTTTCATGAATATTAATTTACTAAATATATTAAAAATTTTAATTTACTAAAAATATTAAAAATTTATATTTCACTTTGCGTTGAAAATATTTTCATACAAATGTTTGAAAATACAAAAAGAATTATATGAAAAATAAAGTGAAGTGAAGGGGCGGGACGAGATTTACGAAATAACCTCCTTAATATTTCTTTTTAAAAAGTCATCGATAACTGATGTTTTGTAGAACAGTTTATCGTTTGTAAGAACTTTTCTGTAGTAAAGCTACCTTTAAATGTTTATACAATTTAAGATATTTATCGATAACTTTCTGTAGAGCTTTTCTATGATTTAATAATAATTTGTCTAAAAAAATATCGATAACTTTCTATATACATTTGTTTATGTTTCCATAGAAAAGTATACAAGAACTTTATATAGAACATTAATATAATGAACATCTCTATGAAAAAGTTATCGACAACATTACATTTTAATAGAAAAGTTATCGGTAACTATACTTTTTTATAGAATGTCATCGATAATACTTTTAGATTGAAAATGTATCGAAAGCAAAACTTTTGTTTAGAATTGTGAATGATAAATTTACTTTTCTATAGAAAAGATATCGTAGACTTTTTTTATAGAAAAATTATCGCTAATTTTACTTTTCTTTAAAAAAAATCTTGATAATTTACTTTTATATAGAAATGTTATCAATAATTTTACTTTTCTATAGAAAAGTTTTCAATAACTTTAGATATCTAAAGAAATATTATTGATAACTTAATTTTTCTTTAGAAAAATAATCGATAAAAATACTTATGCATAGAAATGTTATCGAAAATTTACTACCAATAGAAAATTTGTTAATTTTATTTTTCTATAAAAAAGTTATCGATCAATTAATTCTATACAGAAACTTTAACAATAATTTTACTTTTCTGTAAAAAAGTTATCAATAAGTTTAAATTTCTAAAGAAAATTGTCGATAACTATACTTTTCTATAGAAAAATTATCAATAAGTAGACTTCTATATAGAAACGTTATCGACAATTTGCTTTTATATAGAAAAAATGCCAATAACTTTACTTTTCTGTAGAAAAATTGTCATTAACTTTATTTTTTCTATAGATGACTTTCATTAACATTACTTTACTATAGAAAAGTTATCGATTATTATTTTTTTTTTTTTGTATATAGAAAACCTTTCGTTAACTTTATCGATAACTTTTGTTTTCTATATAACTATTATCGATAAATTAGTTCTATATAGATCATTTAGCAAAAACCTTACTTTTTATATAAAAATTATCGTTTACTTTTCTTTTCCATATCAAAGTTATCGTTAACTTTATTTTTCTATAGAAAAGTTATCGTTAACTTTACATTTCTATAGAAAAGTTATCGTTAACTTTACATTTCTATAGAAAATTTACTTTATTTTAGACTTTTCAAAAGAAAACTTCATAACTACATATTTCAATAGAAAAGTTATTGATAAATTGACTTCTCTATAAAAAGTTATCGATTTACAAACTTCTCTAAAGAGAATTTATAGACAACTTTATTTTTTGTAGAAAACTTATCGATAAATTACATATCTATAAAAACAGTTACACATTTCTTCTTTTCCATAGAAAAGTTATCAATAAATTTACTTCTCTATAGAACAAGTTATCGACAAACAAACTTCTCTAAAGAAAATATATAGATAACTTTATTTTTTTTAGAAAACTTATCGATCAATTACATCTCTATAAAACAGTTACACATATGTTGCTTTTACATAGAAAACTTAACGAAAACTTTACTATTTTCTTGCAAAGCTATCGATAACTATATTTATCTTCTGAGAATATTCTATATATTTACTGTTCCTTTATTGATTTAATTATTTTCATATAAAAATTTTTAAAATAAATATGAAAACTTAAATTTAATACGAAAATAAAATTCAATGAATTTTCCTGCCGCACTGTGTAGAGCAACTGAAATAATTCAAAATGGGTTAAATTTTCAATTACATCTCAATTGTATATTTATTAAATTCTCTTTATGACATTTTGTTTTACAAATTTTTCTCTACTTCTCCCTACAGTATTCTGGCACAAATGCCGAATTCACCAAAGCTGATTCAGTTATTTTCCGTTCAGATTTATACAACATGACTTCCGGCCGCAAGGAGCATAATTTTAAACGAACTGTTAAATATGATTCCAAATGGTTGGACAGTAAGTATTCTCACAATTAGCTTATCCTATTCTTAAGCATTTATCAAATGTTTAAGAGAACATATTTTGTTTTATAAATTTGTTATATAAACCTTAGATAAAATCTTAAGAATTAGAACCTAAACTTGTTAAAAAAACAATATTAATTATATCTTATTGTTTTTCTATTCCTTGCCTTTAACAGAACCCAACTTTGTAGGCTCCTTTGACATTGGAGACTATGTGTATTTCTTCTTTCGCGAACATGCTGTAGAATATATAAATTGTGGCAAAGCCATTTATTCGCGTATTGCACGTGTGTGTAAAAATGATCGCGGTGGCAAATATATGACCGGACAAAATTGGGCAACATATTTAAAGGCACGCATCAATTGCAGTATATCAAGTGAATTTCCCTTCTATTTCAATGAAATACAATCAGTCTATAAGATGCCACACGATGATACAAAATTCTATGCAACTTTCACAACAAACACCCACGGCATAGTGGGCTCAGCTGTCTGTAGTTACGATATACGCGACATAAATGCCGCTTTTGAAGGTAAGATGAAATAATTGTATACTAAATTACATACTTTAATTTTAAGGAATATCAAAAAAATAGCATTAAGTTGTAGGAGTAAGAAAAATCCATACGTAGAATGAAATAAAATAAATCCAATAGCATTTTAAAGTAAATGGAGGAGAAAAACCAGGACCATTGTATGTATTTGTATAGTTTACGGTGGCTGTAGGAGAGAGACAAGAATAACTAGAAATGTGTACGAGTATTTGTAAGGATTTATTGTACCTGCTATAAATTCTTAAAGTGAAGTTTTTATATTCCTTGCCATATTTTTTTTTTTATTTTTTGGAAAACATCTAAAGCTGTATAGTATAGTGGTTGTGGCTCCTGAAAGATGTGTTTTACCTCGACTCTACAACCACCTTTATACACATATGGCTTCAAGTTTAATGGCTTTCCGTGTGTTAGTAAATGGTATTAAGAAAAATGTTGTTACATTTATATAAGTATTTTCTTTTTTTAGAACACTTTTTTCTTACTTTTTTCCATACAATTTTTACCAAATCGTTGAACCGTATTACTGTCGCACTAAGAAAATGTTGAATTGTTTAACAAAAATAAGAAAAAAAAAATATTTTTTGTTCAAACAAACTTTTTGATAAAGTTAAAAGTTAATGTTCACAAAATCCTCAACATATACGAAAAAGTCTGCAAAGTTGTTTATAGTTTTTCCAAGTGTGTTTTTATAAAAATAATATTAAATTTAAGTCGGATTAAAAGTGAAAAAAATTAAATTTAATAATATAAAACTTCACAATTTAAGAATTCAAGGGTATGAAACAAAATAAATATGCAAAGGGTGGGTATCTTACGCCTAGAAGAACTAGAACTGAAGTAGAACAAAACTAGGACAGAACTAGAACAGAACTAGAACAGAACTAGAACAGAACTAGAACTAGAACAGAACTAGAACAGAACTAGAACAGAACTAGAACAGAACTAGAACAGAACTAGAACAGAACTAGAACAGAACTAGAACAGAACTAGAACAGAACTAGAACAGAACTAGAACAGAACTAGAACAGAACTAGAACAGAACTAGAACAGAACTAGAACAGAACTAGAACAGAACTCGAACAGAACTAGAACAGAACTAGATCAGATATAGAACACAAACTGCTTCTTAGGTTAGTTCATATTCAAGTCCATAGACTAGCTAATACGTAGACCAATCAGTGATCTATTCAATTGTCTAGTTCATATACCAGTTAAAACACTAGTCCATACACTGCTCAATAGAGTTGTCGATATACTAGTTATAGATATACGAGTATGTAGACTAATCAATAGACTTGCCTATATTCCATGTCATAAATTGGCAAATAAGCTTATACATAGATTAATAAATAGATATGTTCAAACACCAGTCAATAGAACTTTCCATGTACACCGGTAAATATTCTATTCAATAGTGTATGGACTAGTCAATAGTCCATAGATTGTTAAATTACTAGTCAAAAGATCAGTTCATATATGATTCCATCAATATATTATTATAAAGAGTAGTTGATCGACTAATCCATAGGTTAGTTCCTATTCTATAGTATAGTCAATAGAATTGTCCATATTTTTTGTTAATAGGCTAGTCAATATAAGTACTAGTCAATAGAATACTTAACCGACTAATCCGTAGATATCATAATTTACATGACAATTAGCGGATCCACAAATGTTCGTTAAATAGCCACGTAAATATATTATCAGTTGACCTAGTTATAATACAAATGTTCGCCAAACTTTGTACCTTAAAAACTGCAACAAAAGAACTAACAGATACATATTATTTATAATTTATTTTTTATTTATAATATTAGTCCTTCGTCCCGTTAAAAGTCAAACAACAAAACAAGAAAAACCAACACACGTTTAATGTTAAAAACACGTGACATTTACACATGTTTTTTCTTACGTTTGCAATAAAAAACAGCAACTTTTTACACGAATAAAAATCCAGGAAAACAGTTTCATGTATAATTTCGAAAACAAGTTTTGTTATTTTTTTTTTATTTTCGGTTCTGTTTGCTTTTCTTTACGTTTTGTTATGGTATAAACAACTTTTACTATGCCTTGTAATATGCATGTTTGAGCATGCACTTCATGTCACATTTGCATGAACCCATGAAATAAAATAAGAATTGTATAAAAATAGGAAAAATATATGCATATTATACTTTCAAACATACATATGAACGTATACCAGTGTTAAAGCATTGTATATAAATGCATTTTTTTTATATAAAAATAAAATAAAAATAAATGATATAAATTTTAAAAGAAAAACATACTTACGTACATGTAGATATGTGCATTCATACGTAGGTACTAACACACTTCTTTAAAGTGAAATTTAATAAGGATGGGTTTTTGTTTTTACTTTTAAAAATTTTGAGTAAAAATCGTTTATTCTATTGCAATATCCAGCTCATCCAAGATGTTGTCCTTTCTTTATCGATATTAAGTTTGTTAAAACATGTTTTATTTGAGTTGGTGATCTCCACCTCACTCTCAGGATTTGATATCTTCATTTAGCCTAAGGCTTTGATACATCGAATTCCTCATCGCTGTAAATGATAACAGCTTTGATGTCATCGTTTTGAAGGAGACATTTGAACGGTTGTCTTTAAAATTAGTGATCACCGCCTCGCTTCTTTGACTTAATTCTTCCGAATTACTTAATAATGATGTGGACACAGATAATCGATTTCCCACGGCTACTTAAGCATTTTGGTCAGTACAAGTTTTCAATATAAGCCCATTCGAGGAATTTTCCTCCTTTTGACCAACTCTAGCTAAGTGTCTTCGTAGGCAGCAGAGATAAAAGTTCTCTAGAAGCCATTAGAATTGTTTGCTTGCTCTACTGCCCTATTGTTGAACAGATCTTCTAGTTAACTGTACTGGACAATTTGAGGCTGGATGTCGATTTTACAGCTTTGTATGATATATAACACTCCGACACTCAAAATTAGACACGAACATGATGATATATATCTGAAACTATAAATTTAATGGAGAAAAACTGCTGTTTTAGTTGTTCATTTCATGATCTCGTGTCCTTTGTAAAGGACTCCAAAGTATTAAAAAATACATTTTGCAAAAAATATTTTAAAATACTTCTAATGTCAAGCTAACAAAAAGAGTTGTAAAATATTTTGTGTTATTTTTAGTTTATTCTGTCATGATCAAAATCTGTATAAAATAATCTTTCAAAATTTGTTTGAAAAAAAAAATTATATTGAAAATTTTAAAAGATTTTTAAGGATAATAATTTTAAAATACATTTTTTTACAGTTTTTCATCCAAACAGTATAAAATAAAAATAATACACAATATTTCCCAACTCTTATTGTTTTGATTAGTAAAAGTATTTTAAAATATTTTTTGAAAAATGTGATTTTTAAAACTTTGAAGTCATTTTAAAAGGACACAAGATTACAAAATGTAAAACTAGAAACGCAGATTTTTTCCGTTAAATTTAGTATCAGATGTATATTATCCGGACGGTGTAATAGACATAACCTTTCTGCTTTGTCAGTTTCTTTAAAAATAAGCAGTTTATTTTCTTCCAGAATATGCTCTTAATATTTAGCTCATCTGGTGGCCCTAGACCTAAGTTATTGTAGAACGAATCCTTTACAGTTCTGGAATATTGAAGCTTATTCAACAGTTTGTATATTGTATAAAAGAGATCGTCCTTCTGTTTCCTCTTTTAGACACTACTTCCTTCAATTTAGTATCAGATGTATATCATCCGGACGGTGTAATAGACATAACCTTTCTGCTTTGTCAGTTTCTTTAAAAACAAGTAGTTTATTTTCTTCCAGAATATGCTCTTAATATTTAGCTCCTCTGGTGGCCCTAGACCTAAGTTATTGTAAAACCAATCTTTTACAGTTCTGGAATATTGAAGCTTGACGTGGATTCAACAGTTTGTATATTGTATAAAAGAGATCGTCCTTTTGTTTCCTCTTTTAGACACTACTTCCTTCAAGTATGACTTGGTTGTTTTCATAATGCTTGAAATTATTTCTTTCCCTGATAAAGCATATCTTTATCAATATATTTAAAAAAGTAGTTAAATTTCTTCTTGGATATGCTCTCAATAATCAGCTTCTCTTGTGATCTAGTTCTCTTTGTTAAGAGGTGAATATAGAATGAAATATTTCACTCAGAATATTCTAGAATCGACTACTAGAGATTCATTTAAAAATGATTGTTTGCCATTAGAATTTAAAAAGAAAGTAGTTAAATTTCTTCTTGGATATGCTTTCAGTGATCAGCTTTTCTGGTGATCTAGTTCTCTTTGTTAAGAGGTGAATAGAGAATGAAATATATCACTCAGAGTATTCTAGGATCGACTACTAGAGATTCATTTAAAAATTATTGAAATTAGAATTGATTGCGTAGTCTACTTTCTTGTTGTTGTCCTAATCTTTAAGTTTATCCAACTGAACCATTGGATCTGGACGTCGATTCTCCTCTCTTAGAAATCTTGTTTTGTCAATATACTAAAAGAGTAATTTACTTTCTTCTGCTCAGACAAAGAGAATACAATACATCCCTCAGAGACTTCTCTTGAAAGGTTTAGATTTGTCGGTATTTTATAAAATTCTTCTTAGATGCTTTAGAAGTTAAGAGGAAATAAAACCTGAGAGTGCCTAGGTAAGTTTTGGTGGTCGATGGCATTACTTTGCTTGATATGATGACGTTGATGTTATAATCTAAAGATTCAGAGTTGAAACTTTTGCTTATATTAATAAGCTAAAGTTACTGTGTCAAATGTGCATCCAATGTAACACTTTTCGCTATGAAGGATAAGTTACTTAAGATTAGTTACTTGATGATTACTTATAACAAATTACTTGCAACTCAGATCAACACTTGCCACTAGTACTGGATTATTTAGGCTCTGCATAGATATGCATACCTTAAGATGTTCTGAGCTACATAGCTGGTTTTGACCATTATACCATTAGTTTTAAATTGGAATTTAAACTTCCCTAATACATATACTAAATATATGTATAAAACATATAGTATACAAAACGTAACAAAAACTTTCAGAAACAGTTATTTTCATTCATTTTATATTATTATTATTTTTTTTTAACGGAAACGGAAGGCATTGTATGTGGCATTAAGCAATAGGAAAACAAGTAAGAAATTTTAGTCGAGCGAGGCCGACCATTTAATACTTTACACATGTTATAAAAATAAAATTTGATATAGTTTTTTAAATAATGCATTTAAGTTGAATTGTAACTAGCCTCTGATAAACTTAAGTCATTTATTTTTGAATAAAATTATGGACATTTAAGTCAAATGTTGAAGGGGACTAAGGTCAAATGTGGCCCTATAATTATAGAGTTCATGAGGGTCATCAAGGCAGCTTTTTGACGAAATAAAATGATATTAAACATAATTATGAACTTAAAAGACCTATTATCATTGAAATTGCGAACTGTAATTTGATAACAAGTTTTACATGGACGGAAAGAGAGACAGACAGACAGATAACCATACGGACGGACATAGCTAAATGGACTCCGAAAATGATTCCAAGCCGATTTTTATACTTTAAGGCTGGTATAGGACGAATAATATTGTGCGTTACAAACTTAAAATACTTATTCAGGGGATTCAATTGTATGGGGATTAGGTGAAATAATAGAACGAAGTTAAGCATTTTCAATAGGGGTTCGTCTTTGGTACCATAGAAGGTACTGTAACAAATTTTATTTAATAATTGAAATTGCGAACTTTAATTTGATTAGAAGTTTTACATGACGAGAGACGGACACACAGACAGACAGACAGACAGACAGACAGACGGACATAGCTAAATGGACTCGGAAAATGATTCCAATCCGATTTTTATACCTTAAGGTAGGTATAGGACCAATAATTTTCTGCTTTGCAAACTTTAGCTCAAACCCAATATACCCTTCTCACTAAAGTGGTGTAGGGTATACTTAAATTGTTCTACTATAAACATACTCAATAGCAGTGTAAAGAAATTGTTTATTTACTTCAAGAAAGTGATAACTTAAAATCATATTTCTGGCTAAAAACTACTAAGATTGATTGATAAAATATTAAAGTAGAAAAAAACTTTAACACGCCAGATTTTTCGAAAAAGTTCAAATTAACATATATAACACTTTTAAAATAAATAAGCAATATTGTAGCATAGAGTTTAGTAAAGAAATGAAATAAAAATGCATAAACTAAATTTAAATTGTATTTTATTGTTGATTTCATTTAAAAGTATTCTTAAAGAAAGTTGAAAAGAGGCAAACTAAAACGCTAAGGTGTTGACATGTCGTTTTTATATTTCTCAAGACTAAATAAGAATTTTAATTTAAAATATAAACATTTTGTTTTAATTATTTTTATGAATTGCAAATTTAATTTTTTATGAATTTTTATTTTCAAGAAAAACTATTAAATAGTATTTTCTACTCTTTACAGGTAAATTTAAAGAACAAGCCACATCCAACTCAGCTTGGCTGCCGGTTTTAAATTCTAAAGTTCCTGAACCACGTCCCGGTACTTGTGTAAATGATACATCTGCTTTGCCCGATATGGTGTTGAATTTTATACGTAAACATCCCTTAATGGATAAAGCTATCGATCATGAATTTGGCAATCCAGTATTTTATAAACGTGATATTATCTTGACCAAATTGGTTGTGGACAAGTAAGTAGTATATAACGAACGTTTTACTTATTTTATGTTCTTTTTCAGCTTGTCTTCTTCAAAACCCATTTATTTCACTTCCCTTTGTTTTTTCATACATAAAGGCATTTGGGTATTTTTCTTTTGCTGCTAGTATTGCTGTGGCATGAATTTTATAAACGACTTTTTTGCGGTGAAGAATTTAAGAACCAAACTTTTTTTCGTATGTATGTTGTATATTGTATTTCAGTCAGTCTGTTTGTTTTAATACGAAAAGAAAGGAGAAGAACAAAAAAAAAAAAAAAGAAATATTTATGGTATAATGGTTTATACAATGACTTGTGTTGAATAAAGAAAATACAAGCAGCAACAACAGCTTCAACAACAGTATGTAGAATCTTTTTATGGTTTTTCTGTAATGTTGCCAAAAACAAAAGTTTATGCCACACAAAAATATTCGTTCGCTTAACAAAGAAAAAAATATGTAGTCCAAAAACAAAAAAAAAAAAAGAAGAAAATATAAAAAGAGTCAAGGGGTTTTGCAGGCAATGCAATTGTAATCAAAAATAACCAAGTGAGCAGAAAATATAAATTTAATATTTAAATTTTCCTATAAAAAAAGAAAAAACGAAACACAAAAACAACTTTTAAATGTTATTAAGAAAAATGCTATATGGGGAATTGAATTGTTAACAATTATTGTGGCTTTTATACGAAAAGAAGGCAGTAAAGTTTTGTTGTAACAGGCTGTAATAAAAATTAATAATTTATAAAGAGTTTTAATTAAATTATATGAATATGGTTTTAATTTTATATGATTAAATACAGTAGTAATGCAAAAAAAAAACCGACTTAAAATAGTTAGCAGTTTTGCGAGTCGGTAAGGGGGTAAACAAATTAATGTTTACAAGAAAAAACACGTAAACAGACTTCTGAAAAAAGCTTGTATTATAAAGGAGCTACAAGACTTGATGAGGTCAAGAACGATTTAACTAAATCAATGTTGCTCACACACATACTACAATAGACTATCATAGTTATATTTTTGCTGGTAAAGCAGCAGAGAACAGAATTCCATTTAAATTAAAAGTATACTAATAAAATGACTACAAACTATAAAGTATACGCTAACTGTCAAATATTTATTATGGATTTTGACAGCCAGCGTATATCAAAGTCTATACATAAAAAAACTTTCAACTGTTCTCTCATGTTCTCATACATTAATTCGGCATTCTCAAAATTTTGTTGTTGTATTTCTGTGTGTATTTTAAAAACGCCGCGCACAGACCTCGCATCGACAAGTGCTGATCAGCAACTGATTTGATTTTCTCTTTCAGGTTGAGAGCAAACCATCTGATATTGCTCATTTTAAAAAGAAGAAAAATTAAACCTATAGTGTATGTGTATAAACTTAGCGTCAGCAGAATATTCTTACCCTATCACGCGTGCTATGTAATGGCAATATTGATCTTCCCTGAACTAAATGTAGGATAGTCTGTTTTGAAAAGAAACGCATTCCAGCAAAAACTTTTTGAATAGATCAAAAAGTATTGGATGGGTCAGGAGCTGGTTCCGGTTCAAAAAGAATAATTTGAATTTTGAATTTAAAATTTATTATGTTTTTCTAAAGGCAAGTCTATGAACGATCCCTTTTGCTCGTAAACAACCACTGCCCATTTGTGTATCTTATACACAGGTTGTAATTTTCGAACATCGATGTTTCGGTCCATGTAGAAGTACTATATAAGCTATATAACCTCTTGCTATAGTAGTCACTTTGGGAAAAGACAGGTGTCTTGAGCAAACTCAATCTACCCCGACATAATGTTGCCCAACGCCACTACTATGTTAGTTAGTTAGTTAGTTAGTTAGTTAGTTAGTTAGTTAGTTAGTTAGTTAGTTAGTTAGTTAGTTAGTTAGTTAGTTAGTTAGTTAGTTAGTTAGTTAGTTAGTTAGTTAGTTAGTTAGTTAGTTAGTTAGTTAGTTAGTTAGTTAGTTAATTAATAAATTAATTAGTTAGTTAATTAATTAATTAATTAGTTAGTTATACGTTTCTTGTCTAGGTCACAAAAAACTTCCGCATTCGGTTTCAGTAAATTCTTCCCAACCTTTTTCACGTAAATGTTTTGCTGGGTTATCTCTTTGGTATTTAAATACTTGACCCTTTTTATTTTGTAGTTGCTTTTCTCTCATTCTCTGTTGTTGGTTTGCTTTTGAAATATGTCCTTGTTGACCAAGTTCATTTAAGAAAAGATTATTTTTTTATTCCTGCAAATGTGTGTGTGTGTGTTTTTTTAGCTTTGAAATGTTTTTATAGTAGTTGTGTGACTTATGTTAATGGTTCTTGGGGTAATGTTTTTTAAATAACCGAAAATTACAGTAATTTGAAAATGTTTCTTTTTCCCATTCCTTCTTTGGCAACTTTAACAAGTATAAATGTTTTTTGTATGCTGACTTTTTCGGAAAGTACAAAAAAAAAACAAGATACACAAACTTAAGTGGAACAAGAGAAATTATACATATTTTTTTTTTTTTTTTTGCAAATACATTTTTAAACTTAAATTTCAAAGAATTTTTACTAAAGAATAAAATTAAAGCCGCAAAAAAGAAAACAAATTTACCAACTTAAACATTAAGGAAAAAACTTAAAAAATAAGAACTTTGTCTTTAATCTTAACTAAATTGGGTTAAACTTAAAGCATTAAAATTGTTGTCAAGCTAATTAAACTGAAAAGGGTTTAACAACATTTAAAATGCAACAAAAAAGGAAAAACTTTTAATTAAATGTTCTATGTATTATTGTATCTTATCTTTGTTATTATCTTATTTTATTTACAGAATACGCATTGACAAACTAAATCAAGAATATTTAGTGTATTTTATTGGCACTGCCGCTGGTAATATTTATAAAATCGTACAATTCATACGTTATGGTCGACGTCATTCGAATCTTTTGGATATCTTAGAAGTATCGAACAATGAGCCAATACGTGAAATGGGCATAAGTCAAAAGACCGGTTCATTGTATTTGGCTACAGATCATGTGGTAAAACAAATCGATTTGGCAATGTGTGTAAGACGTTATGATTCGTGTTTCCGTTGTGTCGCCGATCCCTATTGCGGTTGGGATAAAGATGCTGGCACTTGCAAGCCATATCAATTGGGTTTACTGCAGGTGAGTGTTTTAAAAGGGCTGACGACTAGTAGATGTTAAATGTTCTTATATGATAATATGACAATTGCTTTAAAATTTCATATGCATGTGAAATCTATTTCATTTTTGGCTTCTCTTTTTGTTTTTCCATTTCTTGTTTTTTTTTCTTTTCATAGGATGTTGCCAACGAAACATCCGGCATTTGTGATACCAGTGTTTTAAAGAAACGTATTACAGCTTCATATGGCCAAACATTACATTTGTCATGTTTTGTTAAAGTTCCAGAAGTTCTAAAACAAAAAACAGTTAGATGGTATCATCATTCAACAGAAAAAGGACGGTAAGTCACTGACATACGAATGTCACATAAAAAATTTAGTTTATATATGAAACTGCAAAAAAAATTCAAAGAAGACAATTTACTGCCAAGTGTTTTGTTTAGTTTTAAAAGAATACTCACATATATACAGTTGAATTCAATTTGTTTTGTTTTTTTAAATGGTCATTGAACCTTTTTTTCTTGTGGACTAATATAATTTTAATATTTTATTTCAATTGATTTTAGAACTGCATTTCTAAAATTTAAATTGGATTTAATGTTTTAAAATTCTTACATACATAAAGTAAGGAGACATAAACATTTTAACCAATAGGGTAGTCCATAAATTAAGTCAAAAAATCTTATTCACAGACTAGTCTAAAGACTATTAACTTAGGTGGGTTCTTATTCTAATTCAGTTCTAGTTCAGATCTAGTTCAGTTCTATTTCAGTTCTAGTTCAATTCTAGTTCAGTTCTAGTTCAGTTCTAGTTCAGTTCTAGTTCAGTTCTAGTTCAGTTCTAGTTCAGTTCTAGTTCTAGTTCAGTTCTAGTTCAGTTCTAGTTCAGTTCTAGTTCAGTTCTAGTTCAGTTCTAGTTCAGTTCTAGTTCAGTTCTAGTTCAGTTCTAGTTCAGTTCTAGTTCAGTTCTAGTTCAGTTCTAGTTCAATTTCAGTTCTGTTTTGCAATATACTGATATGATTCTTAAACTAGGAACTAGTCAGCACACTGAATGAATAAAAGTATTTTGTTACACTTGTTTTACTCTTAATGCAATCGCTTTTGAAAATAACGTTAACCTTATTATCCTAAAAAATACACAAAAAATTTCCAATGAAGTAAAAGATTTGAACCTAATACTGATATTAACTTTTAGACATCATTTTAAAGACAATCAAATTACAAACAAGAAATTTAGAATTCTTAAGTAAATGTAGAAACACAGACAATCAGTAGCCAAATGAAGTAAATACATATCAATGATCAAAAAATACTACATACCAATAATAAAATAATAATAAAATTGCAAAAATTTTGAAATTGAAAAGTTTGATATGCTGTCTAAAAAGCAACAAAAAAAAATTGTATTATTTTAAATGTATTTCAACATCTGCAACAGGAGTAGAAGCAGTTGGTATATTTACAAACACCTACATATAGGCAAATATTTATTTAAATAACCTGCAGTTTAACAAGGTCTCAATATCTCCCTCTGTGGCAGTATTTAACAAATATGTAACTAAAAGTTGGACTTTATTTTGCATATTTCTCGTTTGCTTGATACGTTTTTAGTAACCTAAAGAAATATATTGCTTAATTTTGAAATGCTGAACTTGCAACACCCCGAACTTCAGAATTAAGAACACAATTTTATTAAAGAAATATACAAATTTATTTATTTACTGATATATTTACAAATACTACTACCAAACAACTCACCTACATACATATGTATCTAAAAAAGAAACAAATATATAGCTGTTTTTCCATAAGGATTTCTGAACCCATACAGCTAAACACAGTCAGACTGTGTAAAAGCATTATAAAGAAAATAAAAAAAAATTTTAAAAGCATAAACTGTTGAAACACATTTTAAAGTGTCAATTTACCGCTTTAATACAAAATATAACGTTTTCTTTTTTTACTTAAAATTTTTCTTCTCTTTAACTCCACCACCCCCTTCATAAACAACATTTGAATTGAATTTATTCGGGGAAAAAAAGGAACAAATGTATTTACTTCTATTCAATGTTGTTATTTTTTTCTTTCTGTATACTTTTTTCTAGCATAAATATTATCTAAAAGCATCATCAGTTACATTTCCGTTGTCATTATAAACGTATTGTATGTTTATTATTGGTTCTCGAAATATTTGAATTTAACTAAAGCTTTTGCAATAAGTGAAATAGAAGTTTAGTCAATAAAGGAAAGAAAAAGATGGAAATAAATTTGGTTATAACTTCATTAGAACTTCTGAGAATTTATGTATAAAGTTACATCTGTTGTCTGACAGGATGTTTTTTTTATTGAGATTTCAAAATATTTTTACTAACACATACATATATATATGAAATCTCTCACATGTGTTATAGCTAAATACTAATATCGTAGTCACTTTCTAAGTCGATTAGAATATGTCCGTCCGTCCATGTAAACCTGATGGGTAAAGTATAAACCACAATTTTTAAGATATTTTGAAAAAAAATGTGAACCAAACGTGTTTTTGGGATACAGGGACAAAGCCTATTGTACATAAAATTGAAAGTATTTCTATCGGCTTAGAATCACTTAGTCTTATAGAAGCTTCAACACTTCCGATTTCGGTAATGATCTAGCCTCATGCCCGACTATACTTTACAACTTGTTACTTGTTGTTACTCTCAATACATAAATATGCGGAGCCAAGTCTTATAAACGACTTTGCCTAGACCTAAATTACTCAATTGATTTCTGAAGAGTTCGTCCTTACTTGAGCAAAATTTACCTTAAAAGACTATTGTTCGAAAATTACTTTAAAGCACTTATTAATATGGAATTAAAATCATTCAATTGTATTCTGAAAAGTTCGGCCCTTACTTAAGCAAAATTCCCCGTAAAAGACTTTTAATTAAAACTCATATTAATATCGATTATAAAAGTTTAAACTTTTGAGAAATTTCTGTTAAGTTATTGAAAAATTTAAAAAAAATTAACGCTACGGGATTAATAAAACGTTAGTGGTTAGTATTTTATTATTTTTGTTTTAATTCTACATTAAATCCTTAAACAGCCTTTAACTTTTCTCTTCATAATAAATGTTTACACTAACTTAATCAGAATTCCTCACCATAAGTACACTTCATTTTCTATTCATTTAACACTGAAGAACACTTTAAAAAAATAATTTGAACAAATAATTAGTGTATAGAAAATTCGTTCTTGACCTACTAAAATACACACTTATTCACTGTGTGAAACAAAATACTTGTATTTAAAAAGAGAAAATTTGTTTTCATTTATATACATATCAATAGCATACTTTATGGCAAACTCGTAACTTAACCTACAAACAGGGTAATAGAAAGAAGACAAGTAGAAGAAAAAAATAAAAAACACAAATTTTCATATTTATAAATATTTAGGGGTGAGTTGAGTAGGATGATTACTAGCATCTCTTTAATATACTTGACTGAATTTACAAAATCTTAAGTATTTATTTTATATCAATGACAAAATAATAAAATATTTTCTTTATTTTTATATACATTACAATTTTCTTCTTCTAACATTTGTGAAGGATTTATTATTATATTGTTATTAAAACGTAATCATTTTCCATGTGTCTATCTAATTTTTTGCTTATAAACAAGAGTGTCAAAAAATATGACACAAAAAAAATTTGCATATGTTTAGGGGTTAGGGGGAGTGTGTATATTTTAAGGGTGGTTGTTTGTATTTGAAGTTACAATTTCATTGTATGCTATTTTTTATTCGTAAATATTCTGTGTGTTAGATTAGAAATTAATTTGTTACAGTAACTCAAAATGTCACCCTTGGTTGTCAAGTATTTAAAAAACAATTTATTATTCATATTTACAAATTTGATTTGTTCTGGTATATTTTTGCAAAGCGCAAAATTTATTATTTATTAAATAATAATAATACATTCTCCGGTTTGTGTGTGTTTATAAGATTTTGCCTACTCATGTTCTGTATTATTTTGGTTGTGATTTTTTCAAGGATTTTATGGTGAAGAAAAAATAAGCATTTTGTATGTATAAATCTGTATGATATTCTATAAAGATAGTTACTTAATTGTTAATGAACTATGTAGTAAATGTTTAAGTAAAAATAAAAAATGTAAACGTTTTAATTTAAACAAGTTGCTTTCCTTGTACCAGTTTTTGATAACGAATAAAGCCATATATTCTGTTAAATTTGGCTTCCAGTTCAGTTTTAGTTTAGTTCTAGTTCAGTTCTAGTTCAGTTCTAGTTCAGTTTTAGTTCAGTTCTAGTTCAGTTCTAGTTCAGTTCTAGTTCAGTTCTAGTTCAGTTCTAGTTCAGT
>NC_060954.1:44434909-44436843 GCF_022045245.1 Lucilia cuprina
TCTAGTTCTGTTCTAGTTCTGTTCTAGTTCTGTTCTAGTTCTGTTCTAGTTCTGTTCTAGTTCTGTTCTAGTTATTTTCTAGTTCTGTTCTAGTTCTGTTCTAGTTCTATTGTAGTTCTGTTCTATTTCTGTTCTTGTCCTGTTCAAGTTCTGTTCTAGTTCTAGTTTAAAATTTAAATTCCCATAAGACAAATTTTAGGCTTAATGATAGATTTTTCGCTTTTAGCATTGCTGGGTCTAATATAAATTCATATAAATATTATTCATGTGGTAACAAATTTCAATACTATAGAGGTCACATAAATCATTTAACTAATAAACCGAGGTACAGCTAACTCAAGAATTTTCACTGACAATCTTTATTTAATTAGTTTTAAAAATAAAGCAAAATAAAAGGAAACCTTACACAAACTTTAATTGTTTAAACATAAATCATAATTTAGAACCCTCCCAAAAGGAATATGGGCAGCCAAAAAAATCAAATAAATATAACAGCAATTTCAAATAAATAAAAATTCAAGCGAGCAAAGAATCGTATTGAATTTAATTCAAAAATATATACTGACGTATAAATATAACGTTTGTACGTACTTATACACATAGCTATGTTAACGAAACACCACACGGCCGTCATAAAGTTCAAAATTTTTATAACTATAATGAAGTTTTATGTTGGCAACACTTGTTTGTTGTTAGACAACCCGGCAGATTTGCACAGAGATAAAGTTCACATATATTGCATATATGTTCTACAACGTAATCACTTTAAATACCACAAGTAATCTAGCGGGTAACTAATCGCACATTTAATTTTAATCAAAAGCAAAAAAACTTTTTTTAATAAAAAACATAAAAATTTAATAAAGATTAAATTGGTACAGCTGCTACCCAAAACTGTAAGGATGATGGTGATGCTTTTATTTGTAGCTGTCATTGTATATGTGTTATATTTTTTAATTAATCGGTAAAATACATTTTATTTCTATCCAAGACTTCAGTTCAGTTTTATTATTTTAGAAATTGTTTTTGTTACTCGTAAACCCTAGTAAGTAGATTCCTTGGGAGGAATAAACTTTAATAAAAATCCAAGATGTAACCAGAAAAAAAAATTAATTAAAAACAATTAGAAACGTTTAATTTCATGGACACATTAAATATTTTCACGTAGATATTAAATGTTTGTTCACATTGTTGTTGTTTTACAAAGTTGCCAACAATTAACAACAATCTTGTAACACATTTTAACAAACAAATATATTTTTGGAATCATCATCAATTTATAATAAAAAGTAGGGGTTGGCAATTTTTCCGTTTCAGTTTAAAATGTGTTTAAAATCGCATTAATAAATGTGTGTCTGTGTTTTCCTGTTTAATGGGGAATTAATGAATTATTTGTTAGAAAATGAACGGTCCATTTAATGATAATTATTTAAGAGGACAAGCACATGAAAGTATAATAATTTATATACTTTGAAAATATTTTAAATAGTTACAAAAACGTAAGGGAAATAAATATATAAACGATCAAGCTAACATTTTTTAAATTTTAATGAATTTAGAAATTTGCACAGGAGTGCAAAAAACATAGTTTAGTGGCGAACTTTGTTATATGATTTAAGTGACCATTTTTATTTAATCATTCACTAATAAATTTTTTTCGTTTATTTCAGCAATGTGGTATGAAAGAGAAAACAGCTGGAAAACATATAAATGATGTCTATAGTAATGATAACATAGTCTGACCAAATGGTAAGTAAAAACTGTTATAACCAACAACAAGTTCGAAATAGAACTGAACTAGAAGTGAACTAGAACTGAACTAGAATTGAACTAGTACTGAACTAGAACAGAACTAGAACTGAACTAGAACTGAACTAGAACTGAACTAGAACTGAACTAGAACTGAACTAGAACTGAACTAGAACTGAACTAGA
>NC_060954.1:44436943-44458652 GCF_022045245.1 Lucilia cuprina
TCAGTTCTAGTTCAGTTCTAGTTCAGTTCTAGTTCAGTTCTAGTTCAGTTCTAGTTCAGTTCTAGTTCAGTTCTAGTTCAGTTCTAGTTTAGTTCTAGTTCCGTTCTAATTTATTTTTGATAAATAATTTTTTTGATAATTTATTTTTGATAAGCAATTTAATTTAATTCAATATTTATTAAAATATATCATATTTTGTAATAAATCTTTAATTTTTTGTTTCTTTTATAGTTATGAAATTGGCTATACGCCCTCGAAATACATTGAAACATCTGAGGGTGGTCTCGTTATTATTTCAATTAATGAAGGCGATGGTGGACGCTACGACAGTTATCTAGATGGTACGCTGCTGTGCAGTTACAGTGTAAATGTGGATGCCCACAGGTAATATACTTTATTTCATTTATAATTACAATATATGTATGTATGTGTGTTTTTTTGTATTGATTGAAAAATGAGAAACTATGAAATTACAGCCTTAAGATATAAAGTCTTTAAAAGTAGACAAAAATACCAGGAAATCGGCTTAATTTTTTGAGTTTTTCCAGCATTTTGTTCACATCATGTTGTTAAAAAACTGTGAATGCTATTGTTACTGTTGTTTTATTTAGCAAAAAGCAAGTAATCTTATGCTATAGCACGTTCCTTTTAAAATTTTCTTAAAACTTTTTTGGTTTTTTGTTTATTTCTTGTTATTTCGCTATTATATTAAAAATATATTTTTAAGATTTTGTTATTTACCTTTGCTATTTTTGTATGTATGTTGATGTTTTTATCGATTTCCTTTTTATGTTGACAGCAATTATGAACGCCTTTCCTTCCGTTTATTTAATTTCCGTTTTTATTTTCGTTTTCTCATATTGTGTTGTTAATTTACTTTTTCATTTAACGAACGTTTATCATGTATAGCAGGTAAAACTAGAGTACAAATGCATATGTATGTATATAGGAGAAAAGAAAATATAAATGTATATATTTTCTGTATTGAATGTATACAGTCAGTATAAAAATAATTTTGAACAAATTTAAAGATTTCAAATTTTCTTGTAATAAACATATAAAGTAATTATAACTTTTGCTCACTGTATCTGAATCCACTATATACTTACTACAAACATGCATACATATTTGTTAACATTATTTATAGTTTAATATTTTTTCTCACATCTGGCTTGAACTCATACGAATGTGTTTAATATTTGTACATATAGTTGCTCTGTAACACTTTTTTATTTGCTGTACTGATTTTTAATTACAGATGTACACCACCATCGAAGAAAAACGATTATCAGAAAATTTACTCACATTGGTGTAATGAATTTGAAAAATATAAATCAGCCATGAAGCAGTGGCAAGCCAAACAAGAGGTAAGTGCATTTTTAAAGATTTAAGCTGTAGGATTCCATAGGTGAAAATAGTACATGGATACAGTTCTCCCATTGGAAATTTTTATGTTATCCGCTAATTATCAAAAAAAAGCAATGAATTGAACTGGAACAATAATATACATTTAATCAGTTCTAGTTCTAGTTATACCATACACCACTTAAGTAGGGACGGTATATTGGATTTGTGCTGGGTCGATTTAGCTATGTCCGTTTGTCCTCCGTCTTGTAACCTTGTAAGCAAACTACAGGTCGCAATTTTGAAGATAATTAAGTAAAATTTAGTACATGATCTTCTATTGTCCCTATTGAAAATGGTTAAGATCGGTCCATTATTGCACCTAGCGCCCATACAATTCAACCCCCATTAGGGCTTGTAAACCTTTCAATCAAACTACAATTTGTAGATAGTTTAGTTTAGTCTATGATCGTCTATGAAACCATAGACTAAGCCTGTTGAAAATAGTTTAGATCGGTCCATTATTTCACCTAGCCCCCATACAACTGAACCCAAAAAAGGGTTCTTGATGACCCTCACGAATTCCATTAAATATTAGGTTCTCATATGACCCATCAAAATTTTACTTAAATATCGATATACAGGTGTATTATATTATACAGTCGGCCTCGCCCTGCTATAACTTCTAACTTGTTCTGTTCTAGTTCTGTTCTAGTTCTGTTCTAGTTCTGTTCTAGTTCTGTTCTAGTTCTGTTCTAGTTCTGTTCTAGTTCTGTTCTAGTTCTGTTCTAGTTCTGTTCTAGTTCTGTTCTAGTTCTGTTCTAGTTCTGTTCTAGTTCTGTTCTAGTTCTGTTCTAGTTCTGTTCTAGTTCTGTTCTAGTTCTGTTCTAGTTCTGTTCTAGTTCTGTTCTAGTTTCTGTTCTAGTTCTGTTCTAGTTCTGTTCTAGTTCTGTTCTAGTTCTGTTCTAGTTCTGTTCTAGTTCTGTTCTAGTTCTGTTCTAGTTCTGTTCTAGTTCTGTTCTAGTTCTGTTCTAGTTCTGTTCTAGTTCTGTTCTAGTTCTGTTCTAGTTCTGTTCTAGTTCTGTTCTAGTTCTGTTCTAGTTCTGTTCTAGTTCTGTTCTAGTTCTGTTCTAGTTCTGTTCTAGTTCTGTTCTAGTTCTGTTCTAGTTCTGTTCTAGTTCTGTTCTAGTTCTGTTCTAGTTCTGTTCTAGTTCTGTTCTAGTTCTGTTCTAGTTCTGTTCTAGTTCTGTTCTAGTTCTGTTCTAGTTCTGTTCTAGTTCTGTTCTAGTTCTGTTCTAGTTCTGTTCTAGTTCTGTTCTAGTTCTGTTCTAGTTCTGTTCTAGTTCTGTTCTAGTTCTGTTCTAGTTCTGTTCTAGTTCTGTTTTAGTTCTGTTCTAGTTCTGTATTAGTTATGTTCTAGTTCTGTTCTAGTTCTGTTCTAGTTCTGTTCTAGTTCTGTTCTAGTTCTGTTCTAGTTCTGTTCTAGTTCTGTTCTAGTTCTGTTCTAGTTCTGTTCTAGTTCTGTTCTAGTTCTGTTCTAGTTCTGTTCTAGTTCTGTTCTAGTTCTGTTCTAGTTCTGTTCTAGTTCTGTTCTAGTTCTGTTCTAGTTCTGTTCTAGTTCTGTTCTAGTTCTGTTCTAGTTCTGTTCTAGTTCTGTTCTAGTTCTGTTCTAGTTCTGTTTTAGTTCTGTTCTAGTTCTGTTCTAGTTCTGTTCTAGTTCTGTTCTAGTTCTGTTCTAGTTCTGTTCTAGTTCTGTTCTAGTTCTGTTTTAGTTCTGTTCTAGTTCTGTTCTAGTTCTGTTCTAGTTCTGTTCTAGTTCTGTTCTAGTTCTGTTCTAGTTCTGTTCTAGTTCTGTTCTAGTTATTTTCTAGTTCTGTTCTAGTTCTGTTCTAGTTCTATTGTAGTTCTGTTCTATTTCTGTTCTTGTCCTGTTCAAGTTCTGTTCTAGTTCTAGTTTAAAATTTAAATTCCCATAAGACAAATTTTAGGCTTAATGATAGATTTTTCGCTTTTAGCATTGCTGGGTCTAATATAAATTCATATAAATATTATTCATGTGGTAACAAATTTCAATACTATAGAGGTCACATAAATCATTTAACTAATAAACCGAGGTACAGCTAACTCAAGAATTTTCACTGACAATCTTTATTTAATTAGTTTTAAAAATAAAGCAAAATAAAAGGAAACCTTACACAAACTTTAATTGTTTAAACATAAATCATAATTTAGAACCCTCCCAAAAGGAATATGGGCAGCCAAAAAAATCAAATAAATATAACAGCAATTTCAAATAAATAAAAATTCAAGCGAGCAAAGAATCGTATTGAATTTAATTCAAAAATATATACTGACGTATAAATATAACGTTTGTACGTACTTATACACATAGCTATGTTAACGAAACACCACACGGCCGTCATAAAGTTCAAAATTTTTATAACTATAATGAAGTTTTATGTTGGCAACACTGTGTTTGTTGTTAGACAACCCGGCAGATTTGCACAGAGATAAAGTTCACATATATTGCATATATGTTCTACAACGTAATCACTTTAAATACCACAAGTAATCTAGCGGGTAACTAATCGCACATTTAATTTTAATCAAAAGCAAAAAAACTTTTTTTAATAAAAAACATAAAAATTTAATAAAGATTAAATTGGTACAGCTGCTACCCAAAACTGTAAGGATGATGGTGATGCTTTTATTTGTAGCTGTCATTGTATATGTGTTATATTTTTTAATTAATCGGTAAAATACATTTTATTTCTATCCAAGACTTCAGTTCAGTTTTATTATTTTAGAAATTGTTTTTGTTACTCGTAAACCCTAGTAAGTAGATTCCTTGGGAGGAATAAACTTTAATAAAAATCCAAGATGTAACCAGAAAAAAAAAATTAATTAAAAAACAATTAGAAACGTTTAATTTCATGGACACATTAAATATTTTCACGTAGATATTAAATGTTTGTTCACATTGTTGTTGTTTTACAAAGTTGCCAACAATTAACAACAATCTTGTAACACATTTTAACAAACAAATATATTTTTGGAATCATCATCAATTTATAATAAAAAGTAGGGGTTGGCAATTTTTCCGTTTCAGTTTAAAATGTGTTTAAAATCGCATTAATAAATGTGTGTCTGTGTTTTCCTGTTTAATGGGGAATTAATGAATTATTTGTTAGAAAATGAACGGTCCATTTAATGATAATTATTTAAGAGGACAAGCACATGAAAGTATAATAATTTATATACTTTGAAAATATTTAAATAGTTACAAAAACGTAAGGGAAATAAATATATAAACGATCAAGCTAACATTTTTTAAATTTTAATGAATTTAGAAATTTGCACAGGAGTGCAAAAAACATAGTTTAGTGGCGAACTTTGTTATATGATTTAAGTGACCATTTTTATTTAATCATTCACTAATAAATTTTTTTCGTTTATTTCAGCAATGTGGTATGAAAGAGAAAACAGCTGGAAAACATATAAATGATGTCTATAGTAATGATAACATAGTCTGACCAAATGGTAAGTAAAAACTGTTATAACCAACAACAAGTTCGAAATAGAACTGAACTAGAAGTGAACTAGAACTGAACTAGAATTGAACTAGTACTGAACTAGAACAGAACTAGAACTGAACTAGAACTGAACTAGAACTGAACTAGAACTGAACTAGAACTGAACTAGAACTGAACTAGAACTGAACTAGAACTGAACTAGAACTGAACTAGAACTGAACTAGAACTGAACTAGAACTGAACTAGAACTGAACTAGAACTGAACTAGAACTGAACTAGAACTGAACTAGAACTGAACTAGAACTGAACTAGAACTGAACTAGAACTGAACTAGAACTGAACTAGAACTGAACTAGAACTGAACTAGAACTGAACTAGAACTGAACTAGAACTGAACTAGAACTGAACTAGAACTGAACTAGAACTGAACTAGAACTGAACTAGAACTGAACTAGAACTGAACTAGAACTGAACTAAAACTAGAACTGAACTAGAACTGAACTAAAACTGAACTAGAACTGAACTAAAACTAGAACTGAACTAGAACTGAACTAGAACTGAACTAGAACTGAACTAGAACTGAACTAGAACTGAACTAGAACTGAACTAGAACTGAACTAGAACTGAACTAGAACTGAACTAGAACTGAACTAGAACTGAACTAGAACTGAACTAGAACTGAACTAGAACTGAACTAGAACTGAACTAGAACTGAACTAGAACTGAACTAGAACTGAACTAGAACTGAACTAGAACTGAACTAGAACTGAAATAGAACAGAAATAAAGTAAAACTTAACCTAATTACATAATTTTTAAAAATTTTAATAAACATTTTTATTTTTTTCTTCTATATTTCTTTGCAGACAAACAAAACAATTACTAAAGACTGAAATTTTTAAGCTTTTAAACGACAATATTTCCAGTATATATTTTTTCTTTTTCAATTCGGTTAAAATATAATTTTGCAGAAATATAAAAAAAAGAAAATTACAAATTATAATTCTCAAAATTTTGGTTCAATATATTACTAAAGACAACCACAGCAGCAGCAAGGAAAGCAGCAGTAGTGAAAAAATAAACAAAATTGAGTGAATATGGAAAAACTGTTACAAGGATTTTAAAACATAATTTGCAAAAAACACGAAAAAAACAAATATATAACTTTTTTTTAATCTAACAAAATAACAGGTTAAGGTTTTTTCTTTTTGCATTTATTAAGGATTTTGGCAACAGAAACATACACAACAAAATTGTTTATACTGAAAAAAGAACAAACAAAGAAACAGTTAAATACACCCACAAACTACAAGTTACAGTAAAGTTACTAAATGAATGAAAAACTCCTGCCACAGACATTAAAGTGAAAAAAAATAATAAAAAATACAACTGAACATAAAATGGATTTTAAAAAAAAGCAAATTTTAATATAAAACAAAGATATAAATAAAAACAGAAATACAATGGTTTTAAACAGAAAACAAAAAGAAATACAGATCATAAATTTAAAAACAACAACAACAAGTAATAGTTTTATAATTAAAGAAACAAATACGAAAAACAAATGTGAAATATCATTTACACAAAAAAATAAAATAAATATAATAAATAAAAACCTTGTAAGCAAATGTAAAGCAAATGATTTATTAAGAATTTCATAAACCACCTACCACAAGTAAATGCTACAACAATGTTTTTAAATTTATTTAAAATCTAGAACTGAACTAGAACTGAACTAGAACTGAACTAGAACTGAACTAGAACTGAACTAGAACTGAACTAGAACTGAACTAGAACTGAACTAGAACTGAACTGGAACTCTAATTTAAAAATCTTATTGCTCCGGTCCTTATAATTTTGAATAACAGCGCATAATAATATCTTACTTATTTAAGTTATAAAATTAAAAATAATAATAAAATAATGTGTATAAAAGTGATATCTAATTATTAATTTGCTTTTCTTTAAATTGCTGTTTTTTTTTTAATAATTATAAAGACTTTTATTTTCGATTATTATTTAACCTTCTCATTTATATAAAAAACCCAATTATCAAATTAAACAGTTTCGAAACAAAAATCACTTTAATTTAACAAACTCTTATAATTCTATAAATATTGTAAAAAAAATATTAAAAGTTTTAAAAATAGGTAGTAAAAAGTTAACTATTTTAAATAAAATTTAAAAACATTGTTGTAGCATTTACTTGTGGTAGGTGGTTTATGAAATTCTTAATAAATCATTTGCTTTACATTTGCTTACAAGGTTTTTATTTATTATATTTATTTTATTTTTTTGTGTAAATGATATTTCACATTTGTTTTTCGTATTTGTTTCTTTAATTATAAAACTATTACTTGTTGTTGTTGTTTTTAAATTTATGATCTGTATTTCTTTTTGTTTTCTGTTTAAAACCATTGTATTTCTGTTTTTATTTATATCTTTGTTTTATATTAAAATTTGCTTTTTTTAAAATCCATTTTATGTTCAGTTGTATTTTTTATTATTTTTTCACTTTAATGTCTGTGGCAGGAGTTTTTCATTCATTTAGTAACTTTACTGTAACTTGTAGTTTGTGGGTGTATTTAACTGTTTCTTTGTTTGTTCTTTTTTCAGTATAAACAATTTTGTTGTGTATGTTTCTGTTGCCAAAATCCTTAATAAATGCAAAAAGAAAAAACCTTAACCTGTTATTTTGTTAGATTAAAAAAAAGTTATATATTTGTTTTTTCGTGTTTTTTGCAAATTATGTTTTAAAATCCTTGTAACAGTTTTTCCATATTCACTCAATTTTGTTTATTTTTTCACTACTGCTGCTTTCCTTGCTGCTGCTGTGGTTGTCTTTAGTAATATATTGAACCAAAATTTTGAGAATTATAATTTGTAATTTTCTTTTTTTTATATTTCTGCAAAATTATATTTTAACCGAATTGAAAAAGAAAAAATATATACTGGAAATATTGTCGTTTAAAAGCTTAAAAATTTCAGTCTTTAGTAATTGTTTTGTTTGTCTGCAAAGAAATATAGAAGAAAAAAATAAAAATGTTTATTAAAATTTTTAAAAATTATGTAATTAGGTTAAGTTTTACTTTATTTCTGTTCTATTTCAGTTCTAGTTCAGTTCTAGTTCAGTTCTAGTTCAGTTCTAGTTCAGTTCTAGTTCAGTTCTAGTTCAGTTCTAGTTCAGTTCTAGTTCAGTTCTAGTTCAGTTCTAGTTCAGTTCTAGTTCAGTTCTAGTTCAGTTCTAGTTCAGTTCTAGTTCAGTTCTAGTTCAGTTCTAGTTCAGTTCTAGTTCAGTTCTAGTTCAGTTCTAGTTCAGTTCTAGTTCAGTTCTAGTTGCATATGTTCTAGGTCTGATACGTCCTTCTTATCGCCCACTGTCCTCATATCATTTGTAACAACAGTGTTTAAACGTTAAACTGCAACTCTGTAAATAATTTTAGTAATAAGATTATAATTAATTAAATTAGATTTCAAAACTTTAAGGCAGAATAATAACAACAAATTTATATTATTAAATATTAAATTTAAACTACAAAAGCTTAAGTTTTTTATAGCAAATTTTTACACAAAACATAAAAGTATAACAAAAACCTTTTAAGTTTTATTAGAACTATTTCTACTTTCATTTTTCTACTCAAATTAATATTTAAAATAGAACACAAATCCAGCTTGTAAAAATCTCTCAAATATACAATTACAAATTCTTATTACATAAAATATTTTTTATATAAAAAACGAAAAAAAAAACTTAAAAAAACTAAAAAATCAACAGAAAATAACAAATTTAGTAATAAGCTTAAATTAAATTTAGTATTATTAAACAATTTATAATTAAACATAAAAAAACAATTAGTTATAGTTAATTATTTCAAAGATATATAAAAAAATACAATTTTGTAAATATTTGTAAAATATTAAATAAACAAACAAATTAATAAAAATAATAATAAAATTGAACACAAAAAAAAAAACAAAATACAAAAATATGAGTATTTTTTCAAAATCATATAAAATATATATTTCATTTAGCGCTGTAGTAATTTTTTGATTTTATTTAATTATATAAACGTTTTCTAAGGAAAAACAAACAAGCCTGCTAGATTTTTTTCATAAGGGGTATTAGATTTTATTGAAAATTGCTAAGATTTCATATTGAATGTTTTGATCACAAAACCTGCCATAACTGCTAACATTGATATTTTAATAAGTTTTTTAATTAGGTGATTTGGTTTGTAGCATCAGTTATTAGTATGCAACTTCTAAGTAGTTTTATTACTAGGAATGGGATGGGCAGAGTTTTTAAGTAATTGATATCATTTTTAAATAAACTTAATTTTTATGTAAGGACTTCAAAGAGGGGTAGACCTTATGCATACAGGAAGGTCAAATATCATAAAAGTAAGAAGTACAGATACAGTCAAAAGAGCCGATTGGTTAACTTAAAGCTCGGAACGATGTCATTGTGAGTTAAAGGTATAAGACTAAATCAACATACTCTCTCCACTAAAGCGATATACGGAAGCGATTGGGAAGGATAACTCGAATAGTCTTGTGTGTAACAATCTAATTTTAATACATACATATATCCAGATTCATAGTAGATTCTATGACAATCTTGATATGTCCATTACTCCGTCTGTATATCCTTTTGTATGTTCACATTGAAACAAGCGTGTTGTAACATTCATACATACATATGCATATGTACAGATTCTTATTAGGTTCTATGACATTCTTATCATTTCCGTCCGTCTGTCTTTCAATCCGTCTTTAGGTCCGATATGAGAAAATCGTGATGTAGTTTAAAAATTTGTTTTAACAAAGTCCCCAAATGCACAGTATCCCCAGATTATTTCTTCAAAATGCTGAAAAAAGATTAAATTACATAGACACATTTGGCCAAGTTTATTGTGCCTTCCTTTAATGAGAAACACACGAGCCAACATAAAAAACAGAAATAGAAACGAAACAGATTAATAATAGAACCATGGTTACTAGGAAGATATGTAAGTCTGTTTGGGTTTCTTTTCGACGAACACTGTCGCAGTTGCAAAGACAGTGTAAAACAAGAATGGATATTTCATCATCTCTGTAAGTGCCCTGCTCAAGCCGTTTCTTGACCGTTACTTAATTTTTAACCTTGGAGACACAAGGAAGAGGAAGAAACGGTCTTCCAGATTTTCTGTGAATGTCCTGCTCGAGTCAATGCTTGGCAGATATTTCATATCTAACTTTAAATAGATTTCTGGGTCAAAGCTTCATGATATGTTGAGTATTTATAGGCTGAATCTAATACTATACAATACTACAACTAAGAAGTGGAGTGGTTCGATAGAAATTAAGTATCTTCGATTTTACTTGACGGTTCGCAAGCCACATAATTTCACATAAAGAAAATATTACTTCATAACGTTTATATATTGGGTCTTCTTTCCTATACATAGCGTTAACACTTTCTATATATCAAATTTATAATTTCTACGGACAGACGGATAATTTTTGATTATCATAATGTTGTATTTCAACACTAATTTTAAGAAATGCATCCTCAGCTACTTTTTTAATAATTTACATGAATAAAATATCACTTCATAATGGCCATACATTGGATCTTCTTTCGAATTTCACTTAAAAAAAACGAATACAAAGGTGTTTATACCTAAATTTCAAACCTGCGTTAAAGCTCTAACTATTGCTCGAACACACTTTCTATACATCAAATTTCTAATTTTTAATTTTAACAGACAGACAGACGGACGGACGGACGGACGGACAGACAGACGGATTTCAATAATTTTAAGAATTACATCATCAGCTTCTTTTTTGAGTCACCCTAATGAAAATTCAAGCGATACATCTACGCGTAAGCAATACATATATTATTCAGAAAGAAAAACTTTCAATTTTATTAAAGTGTTACTCTATGAACTCGAGGCGTATGAGTTACAAATTTGTTTGCTCATAAAGTATACGTCAGATGTAAATTAATGAAAATAGCAAATTGAGCTTTATTTATTTGGTTAGGGAAAATTTGTTTGTAGTTATTAGATTATTTTCAAATAGTATTGAAGAATACATAATCTGTGTCCCAGAACATTTCTAAACACCAACACTACTAAACCTTAGTATTGTACTTTACTTAGTAATGGGAACACAAGCATTTAAATTCTATATTGGGTATGGCATCCAACGAAAAAAGCTAATTTTGTTTCGTGATTTTTACTTTAAATTGTTAATAACAATTTTCAATTGTTCTAATACCTCAAACAAGAATGTAAATTATAATTAAAGGCTTCTGGTTTGTTTTTTTAAACCATTCACAAAAAGCAATATTTAGTAACAAGATAAAAGGAAAAAATATATACAAGTTTAAATAAATAACAAATAACATATATATATATAATTAGTTAAAACAAAAGTTGCATGTAAATAAAGCAGTAAAGAAAATTTTTGTCATTAATTATTAGAAAAGTTGTTTAAATATGTAGAAATTTATACGTAGAATATAGCAAGAGAAAATTAAAAAAAGTAACATTCTCAAAGGAAAACAAATAATGGCTTGCCAAGGAAAAAATAAACGCTTCAACAGCATTATTTATATAATTAAAAAAAAGTATATACATATTAATTAAAATTTCAGTTGGTTATTTATGCTTAGATTTCTTTTTTTATTTACTTTAGAAACAGAAGGGATGAGAAACAATTTGGTTTAAACATTTTTAATTTAATAATTTAAAATATTTTATACTTTAAACTTAAACATTTAAACATTTTACATCAATATAATTATTAAGAAAGGTGTTTTGAAGTTAGAATCCAGTTTCTGTAGTCACCTTGAACTTTTAGTTTTTTTCTTTTTTTTCTTTTTTGTCACTTAAGGTTGTAAGAATCTTATCTATATTTAAAATCAAATATTAGTATCATAACTCCATGAATATTATTAAAAGGCTTAACAATAGGGGAGAATTTTATCAAGAGGTACTCAAGCACAACTTTTAGAAATCTTTTAGACACGAATGTCAGGTGCTTTACGTAACCAACTACTTTGACGACATTATTTCATGGTTGTCTTTTATATCTAATGGTCTACCACGAGTAGCGGAATTCTTCAATGAAGATTTCAGGTGTCAATTTTTGTTCATGGATGAGTCGGTTCATATACAAGCACTTTGCTGCAGTACTTGAGCTAAATATTTAATCTCTTGTCATAGTAGTGACGTTTGCGGAATGACAGGTATAATAGGCTCAAGCCTAATGCACTTCCGACAAGGAAAAGCAATCACTGGTCTAAAGCCAATAGAATGGGGAACAAACCCCAACATCAGCTGAAATCAATCTTTCGGATATACCAAAAAATGACCACTCTTATGATGCCATGAAAAATTGCATTATTTAAAAAGCAATCCCCATCATCTAATGACCCATTCCAGTATATTCCTTAATATCTTTATCATGCACAACTACACTACTGAGATGAATCTGTTGTTTCGGCAACAGCACCTATAGACACATATTGTAGTCCGAAATTTGTGAAGTGATCTATGTGACAAAGGATGTAGGAAAGTTAACTGAACCCAATTATTGCCCCTCTAATTAGTCACGTAGAATGAATCAATATATCCTGTTGATATGGCAACAGCACCGAGAAACTTACCCGAAGCGTAGAAAGGCTTACTAAATCACTACTAATGTCCAATATATGGGAACTTTCACCAATTTTCGCATCAGTTCCATTCCCATGATCATAAAGATCACTTTACGGGATGACAGATAACCATTGAACGCTAGTCTAATAATTCCCCAGCATATACCGGCGTCCCACTACATGACCGGTAAGAAATATCGATCAGGTTCAGGAATTCAGCATAAGCTGCTTTGTTCCCAGACCTGTTCGAAGAGAAAATTATCCAACCCATTAGTAGTACCAGGTGCTCTGGTTAGACCCTATGCCAAATCATTTCAAGACGAAGCCGAGAATACATTTGACATCACCAGTTTATAGTCCCGGCAGACTAGAGGTTTTGGTAGCATTTCTTTACCCCGAGATTGCAAGAATACCAAGGTGGAGATTTCACCAAGGTAATATGCCTCCGGGGGGACCTTTTTTTTTGGCAAGCGAAATTCATTCTTAAGCAGACAAAAATTGTAATGGCGCTATGGCCTATGGCCAACGCAATCAAATAAGATATTTTACTAACATGACAATACTAGTCCATATGCTGAATAGTAACTTCTCTTTCAGGTGTAAATATACTCAACACCACTATAGTGGGGAGGATATGATGCGTAACACCCAAAATATTGATTCTGCACCCGCCATAAAATATTCAGATATGTCCGTCTGTCTGTCCGTCCGTCTGCCTGTCTGTCTGTGTGTCCATGTAAACCCTGTACGCATGCTACAGGTCGAAATTTTCAAAATAATTTTATGAAATTCCTCTCTTCTTTTGGTTGAAGTACGAACGACTTACTAAAATGGTTGAAATCCGTCCCTATTCAGGGAGTACGGTTGTATGGGATCTGAAAATTATAATATGGTCAGCCATGTCCGACTATACATTCATAATTGTTTTTATATAAGTATGTAGAGTCAATTGACTTTTATCTGTAAAACACACATAGTAATTATTCAGTAGCTTAGGACAATGTCCTTAAACTACAAAGCCTTTTTAAATAGTTTCAAATTTAAACTCTAAACATACAGAGATACAAACATATGAATACAAAAAAAAAACTAAGCCTCATGATTTTTTGTAAAATTATTCTTAATTTGTTTTCTTTACTAAATCCTCTTAAATCTTATATATATATATATATATATATATTATATATATATATATATATATAATATATATATATATATATATATATATATAATATATATATATATATATATATATATATATATATATATATATATATATATATATATATATATATATATATATATATATATATTTTTTTTTTTTTTTTTTAAATAATTTATATTGTACTTTATTTCTTAGAACATTATTCAAAGTGTTTATTATTTTATATTTTTATTATTTTCTTTAAACTTGCCACAATAAACTTTGTAAATTATTAAATATTAATGTGAAATGTTTTGTATGACAATCACATGATTAAAAAAAAAAAATAACAAAAATATATAACAAATATAGTAAGAAAAGAGAATTTTTTTTTTTAATTTTAAAACTAATAACAACCTGCTTCAAATAAAAATGAATTAAACAAATTGAAAGACAAACACTTTTTACAATCTCAAAAAGAAAAACTTTAAACATAAATCAAGTAAACATTTTAAAATACAAAAAATTAAAAATAAAACAAAACTAAATATAAAAAGATTTATTCATAAGCTTTTAGCCAAGGTTTATAAGAAAATTTTTTTTTTTCATATAAAAATTTGATTTATAATCGTTTGATAAAAGTTTATGAGTAAGATCCTAAAACTAATAAAGTATAATAATTATATATATTATATAGTATATTAACTATAATTATATATAAATACTTAAATTGTAATCTGTAATAAACGAGCTATATAAAAATAATATTTATATATAAATAATTATTAAAAAATTATTATAAAAACTATAATTAAGTTTCCTAAGAATTAATTAATTTAAAACTGTAATTAATTGATAAGTTCTTTAAAATACAAACAACAAAAAGAAAGAATGACATTTAAAAAAACACAGTAAATAAATGTGATAAGATTTTTAATAATAAACAAAAAAAACAGTAAATAAAATTTCTGAAATTGAGTTTTATTTGATATTATAAGAAATAAATAATTAGCTCAAGAGGTAAGGCTTGCAATTTGTCAAGAGCACTTGGAATCAAGATGATTCATATCTTACTATACCTTACACTACTATATTGAGAAGTCTGTAACACCAAAAAAAAATTTGATCCTTCAGCTGAAAGTATACCATTTGGCTTTCGGAATCACTTTCTAAGTAGATTAACCTATGTCATTCAGTCCGTCCGTTCCTATTTTTAGATAATTTGATAAAATTTAATTCCCCTCGAAATATAGTCCCCAAAACTCGTGGGAGGAGTGGGAGGACTAGCATCATGGGGCGTGGCACCTTCCATATGAATTAAATATAAAAATGTGTATATCTGGAAAATTAAATTAAATCCATATACAAATTTTAAAGGAAAAATGGAAGGACTAGATATAGAGCGCGTGACACCTCCCATATGAATTAAGTACAAAAATGTATATAGCTGGAGAACGCATAGAGCTAGTACTCTTAAATTTTGCACGAACAACTTTGTCATCCATGTGAACATTTAGGTAATAAATAGGCAAATTAACAATAGAGAGCGTGGCACTTCTCATATGAATTTAGTAAAAAAAAAATCATATATCTTCATATGTTACGTCATTGGATCTAGAATCCTAAAATTCTGCACAAACAACTTGATCATGTTAACATTAGGACAATAAATTAACGAATAGTAGCAGTAAGTAGTATGGATCCTTATACTCATTAATTTAATTAAACACACATCACATCACGTAGATCTGGGAATTATAGCAAGAATCTTCAAATTTTGCACGAACAACAATTGAGAGGATTATAGATAGGCGCCGTGTCATCTTACATATGAATTAAATACAAAAATTCGTATATCTAGAATAGCATTGTAGCGAGAATTTCGTAATAAGCAATTTGAAAAATAGTTGAACTTGCAATAACGGGCGTTGCTTCTCCCACATAAATTAAAAAGAAAACTCGCATATCTAGGAATCTATAAAAGCTGGAACACTAAAATTTTATATAAGAAATTTTTACATCTATTGTTTCTCGCGTTTTACTTCGATGTTAATATTTATACCCTACACCACTAAAGTGGGGAGGGTATTATACATTTGTGCTGATGTTTGTAACATACAAAAATATTGGTCCAATACCAACCTTAAAGTACACCGATCGATTCAGAATCATTTTTTGAGTCGATTAAGACATGTCCGTCCGTCCGTCCGTCTGGCTGGCTGTCCATGTAAACTTTGTGCGCAAGCTACAGGCCGCAATTTTCAAGATAATTTGATGAAATATGGACCAAGCATGTTTTTTAGCACAGGGACGAAGCCTATTGAAAATGGTTGAAATCGGTCCATTATTTAACCTAGCCCCCATACAACCGTACCTCCCGATTTGAACTTTTTATGCCATAATTACGTCAAATATTCTGCTATCTCTTTAAAAATTGGCACAAATAAGTTTTATATAAGTATAAATGACACTGCAGGTTTTCGTAAGGATCGGCCTATATTTGACCCTAGCCCCCATACAAACCCCCCTTCAAAGAATGACTTAAACGTCTAAAATTGACTTGTAACCATTTGTATCGCAATGAAACTCAACAAAACTGACTGTTATTTAGAAATATATCCTTTTTCCAAATTAACCGAGGATCGGTCCATATTTGACCTATATAGGGCCTCATTTAGAAATTTTAGTTTTTTATCAATAAATTGCTTAAATATTTTGGAATTATTGTTAATATTCAACATAAAACTTTCTTTATAAAAAAAAATTATAAAAAGTAAAAATTTTAAAAATATACTCATGGTGTAGGGTATTATATGGTCGGCCATGTCCGACTATACTTTCCTACTTGTTTTAATGAACTAAATTCGTGAAATGTGAGTGCTTTTCAGTGTGCATTTAAAAAAATATATTGGTTGGTGATATAATGTCAATAATAATGAACAATTATGCCTGAAAAAATTTTAACTAAACACCAGAACTGCCCCTGGGGCTATATATATATATTAATAAACCCGTAATTATTTCTTTTAAATTTTTGGGTAAGTTATGTAAAATAAACAATAAATATCTCGTTTATTGTACTTTGTGTGATACATTAAAGTATAAAACAGCAAAACATGTTTTTATTTTTGTAATTTTTATGTTATGCAGAAAAGTTTAAAAAATATGTACATTAATAAGAATTAGGAAAGTTCGAAAGGAATAAAACTGAAGATAACACATCTAAATATTCGAACAAAGAAAAAAATTAACAATATATATTGTAGTTTTAATTTGAGGCCGCCTTAAAAAGTAAATGGCATATGGTTCCCCTCCTACCCTGCACAAAACATATTTAAGTCGAATTTTATCCCGAACAAAATTAAGCAGAGTAACGGATAAAAATATACAACATATTCGTATTGTATTTTATCTCGATAGCTTTATTTGTCAATGAAATATACCCGTGTAAGTGATTTTTGGGAGTGGGCTTTATATGGAACCTATAATCATATTGTATTTACATTTAATTAAATTATTATTAAATTATTTGAGGGAGTTATTAACGATAAACTAATAATCAATTACTAAGATTCTCAACATATTTGATCCCTGGTAGTTGAAAATAATAGTTTCTGAGAAAACTGCTTGAAACTTACTAAAAAACATTTTTTCGAGGTAGTCTGAAATTTTTACTCATAACTTTGTATATTGTAAACTAATTTTGCTAAATTGCAATACCAAACTATAACGGATAGTAATAAATATATTTATTGAATTTCATTTACTTTTATAGCTGCGTTTTATCGTGAGAGTGACGGACAGACAGATATATAGACATACAGACAGACAGACATCTTATTCGATTCAGAATTTCACAAGAACCCATAATATATATTTTGTTGGGATTGAGATGAATATTTCTTTATGTTACACACGGAATGACCAACTTATAAAAAGTGAAACAGCTGTTTTCATCTTATTTGTAATTGTTTAATTCCAATCGTGTAGATAAAAATATAAATCATACGACTTTTATTCTCTTTCTTGTTATACGAATGGAATTTTATTTTACTTTTTTCATTAGACTTTATGTACGTAAAGTGTGATCGTGTGAAGTGCCCTCATCTATTCAAAAATCGACACAATGTCCTTAAGTATTATTTATTAATATTTTAATAGGAGTGATATAAACTTTGAATTTTTTTTTTCAAAATTTTTAAATTTTATATAATTTCATCACGAAACATATATATTTAAAATCTTGCCAGAATATTTATTATAAAAAATATATGTTATTATTTATGAATTTTTTTCTAAGTTTTATAAAAATCACAATTATAAACATATGGCAGGTTAACACCAAGTCATGTTTAAACTGCTAATTTTGCATATCTAATACGCAACTAAGTAACTAACAAGAACTAACTTCAGTGGAATATTGCACTGTTGCCTAGACAGACATATTGACAAATACTTTGAGTAAAAGTTTAACATTACAAAACATCGGTCTTGAATAGTTAATCACCTGCCATGTGAATGGTAGGGAGAATGATGATATAATAGTATACAATTATTTCAGGGACAATGTATTGAAAAGTACTTTAGAGTAAAATATAATTAAAAACTAATTTCTAATGCTATGTTTTTTTTTTTTTTCTAAAAATAAAAAATAAGGTTAAATGTATTTATATAAGGACAATAGTATTAATCATTACCATTTTTTTGAGTGTGTGTGTAAAATAAGTGCAAATGAAATAGAAAAACTAATTACTGTTTAGTGCATTTCCGGTTAAGTGACCAATAGGTAAAAACCACATTTTGATCCTTATGTTCTGCTCACAGTAGCAGGCATGAACAGTTTGTGACTTTATTTTTTGGACTCTACGTGTTCTCTTTCATTTATTTATGTTTTTAAGCTTAAGAAAACAAAAAAATTGGTATACTACATATGTATAGACTTAATTATAAGTGTCGCTAACGTATTGCTTTTCAATTTCAAACGAAATATTTTATTAACGAGCAAAACAATACTACTGTAACAACTACACGAACAAAAATCAAAGAAAAATGTTTCAGAAAACTGTATTATACCCTAATTATTAATGGACCAGTTCGAAGACTGGCCTATAATCTTGTCAATAGTTTAATCAATAGTCGAGTTTCAAAAATAGTTAATATACTAGTACAGATATTAATAGATTAGCAAGCAGAATAGTCCACGTACAACTTTATTGACTGGTCCAGAAAATTTCATAAACTTGTAAAGAAATTACTCCATATATACAAATCAACAGACTAGTCAATATCAAAATCAATATTTATATATAATAAGTAGAATTTCGAATAGTCAACAGGTAAATAAATAGTCAATGGTTCATAGACTTAAACATTCATAAGTTTATAGTCAACTGACTATTCGACTAAATTGAATTATAGACAATGAAATAGGCTAGTCTTTATTCAAGATTATTGAGAGGTCTATTGTTTAGACTATAGAATACACTTTATTAAGTACTACTGCCTATTCTATAGTGAAGACTATAGGTTACCATATAGACAACTTAGTAGACAAGACTACTCTATAGAATGGAATAAAGACCTACTCTATAGAAATAAAGACTAGTCTATAGACAGAACAATAGATTGCTCTATAGTATAATACTAAAGTCAAGACTTTAAACTGCTCTATAGTTAAAACTATAGTCTACTCTGTAGCTAAGGCTTCAGTCTTCTCTATAGTCAATACTATACACTGCTTTATATTCAAGGCTATAGACTGCCCTGTATTCAATACTATAGACTACACTTTAGTCTATACTATAGATTACTCCTTAGTCTATACCATAGACTACTCTTCAGTCTATACTTTAGACTGCTCTTTAGTCTATACTATAGACTACTCTTTAGTCTATACTATAGACTACTCTTTAGTCTATACTATAGACTACTCTTTAGTCTATACTCTAGACTACTCTTTAGTCTATAATATAGACTACTCTTTAGTCTATACTATAGACTACTCTTTAGTCTATACTATATACTACTCTTAAGTCAATAGTCATGGATTCAATCTGCTCTATAGTCAAGACTATAAACGACATTATAGTCAAAACTAAAGCCCACTCTATAGTTAAGTCAATAGCCTACAGACTATTCTATACATAAGTCTATAAAATTTTCAAGATTCAAGACTACTTTATACACAAGACTATAAACTGGTCTATAGTCAAGACTACATAGTCAAGAGTATAAACTACTATATAGTCAAGAAGTTAGTCTTCATTATAATATACACTGCTCTATTGTCAATATTGTGGTAAAGATTTTGAACTGCTCCATAGTTACGAATGACATACATATAGTCAATACTATAGACTGCTCTCTAGTTATGACTATAGACTTTCCTATAGCCAATACTGTAGTTTGCTCTATAGTCAAGGATTAAGTCTAGACTATAACCAGTTCTATAGTCAGGACTATAGACTACTCTACATATACTCTATAGACTATATAGACAAAGCTATAGACTGCTCAGTAATCAAGTTTTTAGAGTAGTCTATATTCGAAACTATAGAATGGTCTATAGTCAAAACTATAGATTGATCTATATTCAAGACTAAAATATGCTTTAGCTTGGCTTTAGTGAAGACTATAGAATGGTCGATAGCCAGAACTATGTGTATATATGTTACTCACATGTTACTTGTATGTGTACATGTGTGTTTGCGAATATTCAAGACTATAGACTATAGTCAATACAATAGACTACTCTTTAGTCTATAGTCATGACTTCAGTCTGCTCTATAGTCATGACTTCAGTCTGCTCTATAGTCAAGACTATAAACGACATTATAGTCAAAACTAAAGCCCACTATATAGTCAAGTCAATAGCCTACATACTATTCTATACATAAATCTATAAAATGCTCAAGATTCAAGACTACTTTATACACAAGACTATAAACTATATGGTCTATAGTCAAGAGTATAAACTACTATATAGTTAAGATATTAGTCTTCATTATAATATACACTGCTCTATAGTCAATATTGTAGTAAAGATTTTAGACTGCTCCATAGTTACGACTATAGACTGCCATATAGTCAATACTATAGACTGCTCTATAGTTCAAGACTAGAGTCTTCTCCATAGTTAAGACTATAGAGTTCCTTATATTCACTACTGTAGTTTGCTTTATAGTCAAGGATTTAGTCTAGACTATGAACTGTTCTGTAGTTAGGACTGAAGACTTCTTTATAGACATGACAAATAACTACCCTATAGATACTCTATAGACTATATAGTCAAGACTATAGACTGCTTTATAATCAAAACTATAGACTACTATATAGTCAACACATAGACCACTCCATAGTTAATAGACTGTAATCAAGACTATAGGCTGGTCTATATTCAACACTATAACATTGTCTTTACTCAAAACTATAGACACTGTAGCTTGGCTTTAGTCAATGCTATAGAATGGTCTATAGCCAAGACTAAAGACTGATCTATAATCAAGACTTTAGACTGATTTATAGACAATACTTTACACTAATATATACTCAAGACTATAGACTGATGTGTTATAGACTATAGACTGATCTATTGTCAAGACTGGTCCACTGTTAAGACCATATATAACTATAACCTTGAAACAAATTAAATTATATATTTCAAATTTATTTTTTAGAATTTAATTACATTTATCAGTTTTACGATTTACATATTTTTTTTCTGTGTACTTATCCGTACAATATTTACAGTTTATATGATGTAGACAAGTATTATGTGTATATGTGTATGTTAAAACATGTTATTTGTATGTGTGCATGTGTGTTTGCGAACGTGAAGTTTGTCCAGTGGAAAAGCTTAGCTAAAAGCAAGTATTAAGAAAATACCTCTAAAGAAATGTCTTAAGGGCATGCAAAGCTACTAAATAGAAGAAAAATACATACATACATACATACATACATACATACATACATACATACATACATACATACATACATACAAACATACATACATACATACATACATACATACATACATACATAC
>NC_060954.1:44458752-44539818 GCF_022045245.1 Lucilia cuprina
ACATTGGAAACAGTTTGACAGCAGACCTTTGTATGCTTGGCCAACTTTTTGTAAGACCAAGTTGGGTTTAGTTGAAAATATTTAATAATTTCAGTACGCACTTTTTTCGGGTACTCATTTTAATCAGATTAACAAAAAAATTAATATAATTGACATTACACATAATAACCGACATGTTTTTCAAAGGTAACTTGATCAAAAAAAAAAATCAAATAATACTTTGGTTGAAAAATGTAATGAAAAACGTGGGTTAAGAATTTTTCGATCTCACTCCTTATTTAATCCATTTATGGTTGAATAAAACTGTGGACATTTGAAAGGACTTTTTATAGCGGCTAGGGTAAATGAGGCCATATAATTATAAAGTTCATGATGGTCATTAAAGCTAGTATAGAACCCGGTTTTACGACTTTTTGTAGATACTAGTATATTAAACATAATTATAAAATTAAAAGCCCTATTCGGCGGGTTCTGTCGTAAGGGGCCTAGGTGAAGTAATGAACTGATTTTATTCATTTTCAATAGGCTTCGTCCTTGAATCAAAAAAAGTGTGTGCCAAATTTCATCCAATTGTCTTGAAAATTGCGACCTGTAGCCGGCCAGACGGACGGACGGACATATCTAAATCGACTCAGAAAACGATTCTAAGCCGATTGGTATACTTTAAGGTGGGTATATAAACATCAGCACAAACCCAATATACCCTCCCAACTAAAGTGGTGTAGGGTATAAATATATAAGAATAGTTTATTTTGTGTAAATTAACCTTTTTTAAAATTTTATAAAAATTAGCTCAATAATATTAAATGAAACTAAATATCCCGTTTTCCCCTTTTTGGTACTTTTTTATTCCCCAAGAAATTGCAAATATTCTGTCTAAATAAATATTACAGAGAGCTAGTCCCTATAAAAAGTATATCTATTAATGTGCTAAAAAAGTACAAAAAATACAGTTTTTTCCCTTTTACACCCAAAAAGAAGTGAATTTTAAAAAAGTACGAAATAGGTGTCTAATAATTTTAAAAGATGTGTTCAAAATATTCACAAAAATAGAAGAAAAATACATACATACATACATACATACATACATACATACATACATACATACATACATACATACATACATACATACATACATACATACATACATACATACGTATACATTGAAAATGTAGAGTAATATATTAACAGAGTTACCAGTTCAAAAAAAATTAACTAGACTGGAGGGTTTATTTAGATAACAGTTAGAAACCTTTAATCATATATGAATTACTATAGCAGATGAGGTGTTTAACATTAAGTCCATCAATCTTTTTTAACATTAACTCATAAATCGATATATGATACAATGCAATATTATTATTTAAATAATTTTAGAATAAGGACTTGTTTCTGACTCTGTAATTACATATATTCGATTGTTAGATAACTTATATTTAAAAAAAAACTTATCAATTTTTAATTTTTTTAAGAGACATTTTTATGAATATGTCTATACTACATTAATGTTTAATATCTCTTAACAAGATGTCGCAGATATTCAGTTCTCTCTTAGATAAAGATACATTTGTCGGTAAAACAGCAGGCGCAGTGCAAATAGTCGTCTAAGGGCGAGTTTCTTACTACTCAGTTAAACTAGGCTTAACTTGTTGTTAGAATAAACTTGGAACAAATATAGGCGGACTTCAACCGATGATTGTTGTTTTCAGTTATGGATTTAAGTTCAGTTAACTTTGTTAGTATTGCCAACTTTTCACTCAAAAGCATAAACAATGAACAACTGTTTTTTGCAAATAATACATTTGTAAAATGAAAAATTTTGGTAAAATTTTAAATAAACATTTTTTCTTCTTCCTAATTCATTATTTTTTTGTTTTTGTTGATTATGTTTTCTCACTTATAACTTAGGTTTAACTGGCCGTTAGGACTCATTTAAACAAAGATGATAAGTAACTTTACTGTTTACTGAAAAACACGAAACATATATTAAACCAGGTTTAACCAAAGAATGAAGATTATATTTCTCTGAAAAACCCGCCCTAAATTGATGGAACATCTACTATACTATATTTCTGCTATAATACGTTCAGTAGAAGTTGCTTGTTTCTAGCTTTGAGTTAGATTGGACAAAATAGGCGTTTATTTTTGCACGACTTGGTTTAACAATGCTCCAGCCATAGGTACTCAATTGTTCTAATGGTGAGTCGTGGTATAATCAGTTTCTGATATTACAACGGGACAAAAGATGTACTTGTGTTGACTGACTGTCATTATAACATTATTTTATTAAAAAAATAAAGAAACACTAGATGCTTCGCTACCCAATCAAAATACAAATAAAAAACAAGTAAGAAATTATAGTCGGTCGTGGCTGACGATATAATACCCTACACGTGTTACAAAAAGTAAAGTGTGATTTAGTTTTCATTATGAAACATCTAAGTTGAATTTTACCTTGCCTCATATAAGGAGTGAGATCGAAAAATTCTTAACATACATATGTGTTTATAAAAAAGAAACCACTAAACTTACAGCTTTATTTTTTTTATTTGATTCAAATTATTATTACAATTTACAAAAAAAATTTTATAGTTTTAATCACTAGTGATGAAATTTTGAACCCTTTTCGGAAACCCTTCCATTAACGTTTTTATAGTGCTTTCTGTCACTTTGCTCGAACATGTAGTCCATCTCCGTTTAAAATCTACCACACTTTTGGACACCTTTTTTGTACTCTTCAATTCTCTTTTAACAAGAGTCCAATATCTCTCCACTGGCCTTAGCTCCGGGCAGTTTGGAGGATTTGCCTCTCTTGGTACAAATACCACATTATTGTTCTTGTACCACTCAAGGGCTTGTTTACCATAGTGACAGGATGCCAAGTCAGGCCAAAAATAAGTGGACACATTATGAATTCTTATAAATGGAAGCAGCCTTTTTTGTAAACATTCCTTAATGTAAATTTCGGTATTTATAGAGCCCGTTGTAACAAATGATTGGCTTCTTTTGCCGCAACTGCATATTGCTTGCCATACCAAGAACTTTCTGGGAAATTTTGTCTGCTTTTGGGTCCTAAACTTTTCTTCAACATTCCCTCGAGCATCAGCAACATAAAACTTTTGACCTGGAAGTTGCGAAAAATCTGCCAGAACATACGTTTCGTCATCCATTATGCAGCAAGAATATTTTTTTATAAAACTTGACTTCAATTTCCGTGCTCTGTTTTTGGCCTCTAAATTTTTAGCAGCGTTCCTGTCAGGAACTTTTTGAGCCTTGTATGTTTTTAAACCTGCATTAGCTTTAACTTTTCGTACCAAATAGTCCGAGCACTGAGCTAACCGAGCTGCTTTCCTACCGGATGTGTTGGGAGCTCTTTTGAAAATGCGTTCTATTTTTTTGGCTTTAGAAACATCATGTGGACCATTCCTTCTACCTGAACCAGGTTTTCTATCAACTGACAAGTTCTCCCGGTACTGTTTAATAACATTGGAAACAGTTTGACAGCAGACATTTGTATGCTTGGCCAACTTTTTGTAAGACCAAGTTGGGTTTAGTTGAAAATATTTAATAATTTCAGTACGCACTTTTTTCGGGTACTCATTTTAATCAGATTAACAAAAAAATTAATATAATTGACATTACACATAATAACCGACATGTTTTTCAAAGGTAACTTGATCAAAAAAAAAAATCAAATAATACTTTGGTTGAAAAATGTAATGAAAAACGTGGGTTAAGAATTTTTCGATCTCACTCCTTATTTAATCCATTTATGGTTGAATAAAACTGTGGACATTTGAAAGGACTTTTTATAGCGGCTAGGGTAAATGAGGCCATATAATTATAAAGTTCATGATGGTCATTAAAGCTAGTATAGAACCCGGTTTTACGACTTTTTGTAGATACTAGTATATTAAACATAATTATAAAATTAAAAGCCCTATTCGGGGTTCTGTCGTAAGGGGCCTAGGTGAAGTAATGAACTGATTTTATTCATTTTCAATAGGCTTCGTCCTTGAATCAAAAAAAGTGTGTGCCAAATTTCATCCAATTGTCTTGAAAATTGCGACCTGTAGCGGCCAGACGGACGGACGGACATATCTAAATCGACTCAGAAAACGATTCTAAGCCGATTGGTATACTTTAAGGTGGGTATATAAACATCAGCACAAACCCAATATACCCTCCCAACTAAAGTGGTGTAGGGTATAAATATATAAGAATAGTTTATTTTGTGTAAATTAACCTTTTTTAAAATTTTATAAAAATTAGCTCAATAATATTAAATGAAACTAAATATCCCGTTTTCCCCTTTTTGGTACTTTTTTATTCCCCAAGAAATTGCAAATATTCTGTCTAAATAAATATTACAGAGAGCTAGTCCCTATAAAAAGTATATCTATTAATGTGCTAAAAAAGTACAAAAAATACAGTTTTTTCCCTTTTACACCCAAAAAGAAGTGAATTTTAAAAAAGTACGAAATAGGTGTCTAATAATTTTAAAAGATGTGTTCAAAATATTCACAAAAATTGTATTATGTGTATTAGTTAAAAAGTCCCCAAAAAGTACTAAAATCACCTCTTAAATGTACGAATTTTCAAAAAGTAACAAACATCTATCTGCCCTTTTTAAGAAAAGAAGTAAATGCAATTAATTTTTATACCCTTCACCACTTTAGTGGGGACAGTATATTGGGTCTGTGCTTATGTTTGTAACGCACAATAATATTGGCCATATACCCACCTTAAAGTATACCAATCGGCTCAGAATCATTTTTTGAGTCGATTTAGCTATGTCCGTCAGTCTATGTAAACCTTGTAATCAAATTACAGGTTTTGAAGATAATTCAAAAGCCCGCCAAATAGGGATTTTAAGTACAAAATTGTGTTTAATATGCTACAAAATCAAGTTCCTTTCTAGCCTTGATGACCCTCATCAAATCTCCAAAAATCCCTCCTTAGTGGATCTTAATATCCAAAAAGACATCTATTGTCAAAATTTCATGATTCTAGGATTAGCCGTATAATCTTTGCGATGATCATTCAGTTTGAAAGTAAAGCTAGTATTTTATAGATATAGATAAATATATTTGAGTATTTGACCCTAAAAATATATGTGGCCTCTCTATATGCCTCCACTAGAAATTTCAATTTTATTTAGTATTACAATATCAACAGCAAACGTTCTTAAAATTACTAGTTTCTCATTGTATGTTCTGTCAACATACAATGTCGCATGCTTCATTGACTCATTGCTTTTAAATTAATTGTAAGTACACAACGAAACATGTCTGCTACATACATATGTATATATGTTGTACAATACATTGAAAGAACAAAAGCAAAAATAACAATTAGAGAAATTATTGTTCATGTGTCTGTGATATTGTGATACTGAAGCAGAGACCTATAATTTTAAATGGCAACCAATAATACATAATTTACCAAGAACACAACATAAACAAGTATGAATGTATAGTCGGGCGTAGCCGACCATATGATACCCTACACCAGTCAGTATGTATGTTAAAAATGGGGATTATTTAAAAAAATAAAGCATTTGGTTTGTTTTTTTAACTTTATTTCGGAATATTTTTACTTTTTTTTGGCAAAAAAAGAGATTTTTTTAAGAGGGCCCAAAGGGGAGTAGGGCAAAATATGGCCCTATCCTTTAAAATGTTGGTAGGGGGAGTTAAGTCTTCTTCAATATTATTTATGTAGAATTTAAAAGTGTTATTAGTGTTTGTAAGTGAATTTTGACCTTTAAGTCGCACAAGGTTTACATGGACAGCCAGCCAGACGGACGGACGGACGGACATAGCTTAATCGACTCAGGAAATGATTCTAAGCCGATTGGTATACTTTAAGGTGGGTATTGGACGAATATTTTTGTATGTTACAAACATCAGCACAAACCCAATATACCCTCCCCACTAAAGTGGTGTAGGGTATAAAAAGCAAAAAGAGAAACTAACAACTCTTACAATTGTTCAGTTTTACAGTTGAATAAAATCATGATTTGTATTTTATAATAATTTTATTGTTGATTTTCTTGCTTTTTTTTGTTCTTTCATTTCATTTTATGAGTTTTGATAAATGAAACATGTCATAAGCCAATGTACCTAGTTTGGTGTAAGTATAGAGTGTGTGTAAGTAATTGTTGAGGGCCGTGTAGAAAGTGGACATATAAAACCTATATAAAGTTGCAAATTTTATATATGATTGCACTCACACACACACCCACACAACAGCAATCATTCGTCACATATTTGAGGTCTTTATACTTAGTAGAAATTACAGCAAAGAAAACCAACATAAGAAATGTTAAATGATTATAGTGTTAACTGTCAATAACAGAACACCATTATATCGCCACCACACCACCAATACTATGCTATCAATGCCATCAATACATTCCACTTGTAAACTTGCATACGTATACATTTCCTTTACAATTGTAAAGCGTAAATGTAGTTAATTACATACTACTGTTGAAACTGCTACCGCTGCTATCAAATATGCACGTGTGTTTTCATTTGTAACGTTAGTGGTAGTATTGGCATGTTTTCATGTCTTTTCGCTGATTTGTATATGTATAATTTTATATACATACATATCCATATGTTTGTATATACATATGTATGTGTAACATGCAACAATATTACATTTCCTTTAGTGGAATTGTATTTTAAGTTTGAGAAATTCTTTTTTTTCAACTTTTCTTTTATTATTTTTATATCCTACACTACTGTAGTAGGGAAAGTATGAAGCGATTTTTTTATAAATTTCTCTTTTCTTATTTTGCTATATATACACCAGTGTAGAAAGAAAAGAATAAAGCGACACATGCTTGCCACATACCTTTTAGATTATTTTCCTTAGTAAATTCAGTAACTAAAATGGAAGCACTATATATATGAACAGAGGCCATTTTGCGCCGATCATTGAAATATAATCTTGATTACCTTTATTACAATACCAAAAGAACCGTTAATAAAACCATTTTATGGTCAATAGATCGCTTAAATATTTTGTGGATCCACAAACATATATTTATTTATCACACTAACGCTTACTAATTTATATAAATCATTATTAATAAGATGTTATTTAAGTACTTCTAAGTATGCAATCACAGCGATATGTAGAAATCATTGAAAAATATGTTATTGCTGGGTCTTATTGAAATAAATTTTCTAATCAAACTTAACAAATAAGGAATCGGAAATCGGATGACATTACCAATCTTTAAATTGTTTAAGCCTCAGCTTATTGCAGGTACAATTCGGAGGAAATGAATTGATACCAGCACTTTTAAACTATCTTGGGATTTTAAATTGGTGAAGTAATTTCGCGGTCTAACTAGAAAGCCTTCTAACTAACTAACTAACTAACTAACTAACTAACTAACTAACTAACTCACTCACTTACTCACTAACTAACTAACTAACTAACTAACTAACTAACTAACTAACTAACTAACTAACTAACTAACTAACTAACTAACTAACTAACTAACTAACTAACTAACTAACATAACGTACGCCACTTTTTTGTCTTAGACGGCCTCCAATTGAAACCTTATTTTTCTTAATTATACACTACACCACTATAGTGGAGGGTATTATGCGTTTGTGCTGATGTTTGTAACACCCAAAACTATTGGTTCTAGATCCAGGGTATTATGTGTTTGTGCTGATGTTTGTAATACCCAAAACTATTGGTTCTAGATCCACCTTAAAGTCTACCAATCGGCTCAGAACCACTTTCTGTGTGGATTTAGCTATGTCCGTCTGTCTGTATGTAGCAATTTTCAATATAATTTGGTGAAATTTGGCACATACTCTTTTCTTGGTTCAAGGACGAACGCTATTGAAAATGGTTGAAATCAGTCTACTTTTTTAACATACTGACTGGTGTAGGGTATCATATAGTCGGCAATGTCCGACTATACATTTATACTTGTTTTTTCTTAGTTCAGATCATTAGATATGTTGCCTTCAGTTTAATACCTTTCGGTCTTTCCAAAATCATATTAATGTAAATATTCCGCCAAGGGGATGGGGTAGATTTGTCATTAAGGAAATAAAACAAAAAAAAAGTACAAACAAGTAAGAGTTCTATATTCGGTTGTGCCATATTTATATATCCTTCATCATGGTGTGTTCAAAAAACAGTCAGTACCAAAAAGTCATATTTTATATCACTTACTTCCGGCTTCCGTCAGTACCAAAAAATACTCTTTTATATCACTTACTTCGGGCTCAACATGGTTAATTTCTTGTTTCTATATTCAATATTATAGAAAAATCCAAAAGGTACCTTTAGAAAAACGAAAAAGTACCAAGAAGTTCCCTTTTTTGGGTTCTTAACTCAAAAAGTACCTTTTGAAATACAAAAAAGTATCAAAAAATTTTACCTTTTTATTTGAGTTCTTAACTAAATACGACTTTACATACTTAATTTAATGTTTATAGGTTCAATATTATAGAAAATTCAAAAGGTACCTTTAAAAAAAAGAAAAAGTACCAAAAAGTTCCCTTTTATGGTTTCTAACTTAATCCATGCTCCACATACTTAATATCTTGTTTCTAGCCAATAACAACACACTAGTGCTGCTCTCACTCTGCTACTCTTGCTCTGCTGCTCTTGATCTGCTTTGTTTTTATAAACAAGCATACAATGAATTAAAAATCTAAATTTTTGATGAAATTTAATTTTTAGAGGATGTCTCAGATTTTTGCTCATATCTCCGTTATATATCAACCGATTTTGCTGATTTTAAACAGCGATCTTCCCGAAAGCATGTCTAACAGAAATATAAATATTATTATTCGGATCTCGGCGATATCTGGTGTCCTCTAAAAACTGATTTCAACAAACATACAGACAGGCAGAAAAATTGATAATTACAAAAAATATATTCCCATGTATTGTAATCCTTAAACATGACTATGAAGAAGAAACACATATTTTGTATCAGACAGATACTTTTATAAATGAATGCTTTTAACAGCATTAGTAGAGCATTGATCTAAGGATTTTGTTGACTTATATATGATTGCATTCAATATGTCGTTCTATGTAAATGACTTTAGCAGCTTGATACGCTACACATACTATGATGGGCTGATTTCTTGGTAAAAGTTTCGACTTTTTTTTTTTTTTTTTGTTCCCATTTTAATGGTATGTTTCAATTTCAGTTATTTAGACTTTGTCAGACAAAAACATAAACATTTATACATCATGTTCATGTATATTCCTGCAGTTCCGGGAGTGAATGTTGCGATATATAACAGAAAATTAGCTATTTGTCTATTTAACACATACATGTTGTAAAAGTATTCGACTACAGTCGATCAACCAATTCATATAGCATTAAGGACACATTGACTTCTTTGTGAACTACTGGTTTATGCAACAATGTTTTAGTATGTGTAAAAATTCACATGAAAATTGCATGCATTTAATCGCATCTTGCACCATATTTGCTTTCTACCTTGCTTCACTGGCTTTGCGTGTTAGTCATAGTTTTCCGATTTTTTGAGTGTTTTTTCTTTTTTTCCATTTCGTTTGTACTAAATGTCTATGTCGGTATATCTATGCGTGTATGTGTGTGTGTGTGTGCTTAGAATGTCGGTAATCAATATGACGGCTTAGATTTCCTTATGCCATATTTCATGTGCTATTTTGTTTTTGTTGTCATTACTATTACAACTACAATGTTTTTGTTTTTTAGGCTTTAATTTGACCATTTAACCATTTTTCTTATAATTGACAGTTTATGTACATAGTTTATTGTATTGCTAAGTATACACTAAATTAAATTGAATTTTATGTAAATTTAAAGTTTAAAATAATGTATAATTTTGTGTAAAGAGTTTGTAGAAAATTGTCTATGAATAGATATTTGATGGAAAATTTTCTGTAAAAATAACTTAAGAGAAAATTTTAGACTAAGAAAATTTTTTTCAAACAGTGATTTCTATTTAACCAGATATAAATTCTAAATTGCTCAAAAAGTGTTGCAGCTCCAACGTAGCTCTTAGTACTAACACTAGCAAAAATAAAGCTACTCAGCAGTTCGACGGGACAGTCCCGAACTGACCACTTAACCTATCACTTGTGGTGACCGACCATTTTACCGTGGGCTTGTCCTAAGAGGAAGTCAATCGTCACTCTACACCCTACAAAGAGGCAGTAAAGAGACGATTGCCTCCGCTCTCGCTCCGCACTAAAGTGACGGCTGTCTTCATTCTCGATTACAAAGTGTTTATTTGTGACGAAAGACCAAAAACCTACAAATTGGAGTCAACCAGGTGGTAAGATTTTAATGGAGCTAAAATTTAAAAATTTCAAGTGTCTACTCTCTAGATCACTATGGGACAATAATGTGACGATTGACCCGACAGATATAAAATTGAGTTAACAAAATAGTGGCATATTAGTAGAAAGTAATAATTATAATTAAGTACAACACAAAAAAATTTTAAGAGTATATTCTCTAGGTTACTTGAGGACAGTAAAGAGACGACTGTCCCCGCTCCCGCTTACAAAGAGGACACTAAACTGACGAAGGAGTTCATTCTCGATTACAAAGGGTATATTCGTGACGAATGACCAAAAATATACGAATTACAATCATCCAGGTCGTTAGTGGAAATTAATGTCGTATACATTGACTGTTTGTCGAACTGCTGAGTAAGTGCTTCCAAAAGAAACACATTTATCACTACTACAAAAGAAACACTAAGTGAATTTTTTAACATCTGTATAAGTGATGTTTATAGAATTCCAAAGAAGAGAAAAGAATGCTATTTTTTTAAAATTTAAGGTAATAAACTTAAAAAAGAACATAAAAATTACTTCCTGAGAATGGCTTCAGATGTAGTGAATTTGGAATCAAATAAAAAGTACATCTCTCATATGACAAGCATGTTTTAAAATCATTACTTCTTTAGGTCTATTTCAGTACTTCCATGGAAGCTTTTTCACTTCTATGGAATCTCTGTTTCTTTGCTGGAACTTTATTTAAAGCAAACAGTTTTAAGATGAAAGAACTTGTATTATGTATACCCAGCGAAAACTTGATTTTAAAAGTATTTTTCACATATACATTTTATTTTATCGACGCTTAAATATGGTGTTAGGTAAGTCATTACCAGATCGTTTGCAATTTATAAAAAGTCAGTAAATTGTTTTTTTACGTAAAAGAAACAGCCGGAAAGGATACGAACCTACAATCTCATGTAGTCCGCTGTCATACAAAACAACAGCTTTGCATTTCAATTCTTACATTACATATGTAAGTCATTACTAAGCTAACATAAAGTAATGCAGGTGGCATTAAGTATGAAGTTTCAGCTGAGCATTTGCTTTATAATATATTATTTTCTTAATAATTGTTATGCTTGTATTTTATTTAGTTTTTTTTTAACATTTAATGCATGTTAAGAGTAGTTTTATTATTATTACCTTTTATGAACATAATTCATGTTTATAGTCTAGTCATTAAATTGTATGTTAATTTGCTAAAAAGAAATTTTTAATTGACTCAAATAAAGTTTGGAAAAAAACACCTGATTTACTTATGACTTTTTACATGTATGCACTTGATTACTTTTCTTTATTAAAAAGCCGAACAAGAAATTCAAATATATATGTGAAGAGATGTTATTTTCGTTATTTTTAGTAGTTACTCCTTAGGAGTAAGTAAATACAATTAAACCGTATGCCGTTAATGAAATGCTTCCCTTTAAATATTAGGTTGATATTTGAAATAGGTCTTAAGTCAAAAATGGACACATCCCTTTCGGATTAACAAAATAAAAATTTGTAAAAAGTAGGAAAGTTAGTCGGACATGGTCGACCATATAAACAATGAGTTTATTTTTAAAATTTTTATTTTTCATAAAGAAACTTTTATGTTGAATTTTACCTTAATTCCACAGTATTTAAGCAATTTATTGATAAAAAAGTAAATTTTCTAAATAAAGCTTTATGTAGGAGTATAGGTCAAACATGGGCTGATCCTCATTAGATTTTCGAAAAGGATATATTTTTAAATAACTGTTTTTTTTTAGTTTTATTGCGATAAAAATGGTTACAAGTAAATTTTTGACGTTTAAGACATTTTTTTAAGGGAAGAAAATTACAAAGATCTGCAGTTTCATTTATACTTATATAAAACTTATTTGTGCCAATTAGAGAGATAATGGTATATTTGACGTAAAAAAAAAGCCCAAATCGGCAGGTACGGTTGTATGGGGGCAAGGTGAAATAATGCACTGATTTTAAACATTTTCAATAGGCTTCGTCCCTGTGCAAAAAACATACTTGGTCCAAATTCCATCAAATTATCTTTAAAATTGTGGTCTGTACCTTGCGCAGAAGGTTTAGATGGACAGCCAGCCGACAGACGGACCGACGGACATGTGTTAATCGACTCAAAAAATTATTCTGAATCGATCGGTATACTACAAGGTGGGTCAATATTTTTGTGTGTTACAAACATCAGCACAAACGCATAATACTCTCTCCACTATAGTGGTGTATGTTATAAAAACAAACTATTTATACCTTACACCACTTTAGTAAAAATGGTTAAGATCGGTCCATTATTTCACCTAGCCCCCATACAACTGTACCCCACAAAAAGGGTTGTAAACATTGTAATCAAACTACAGATCGCAATTTTGGAGATAATTCAATAAATGCAGATGTAATTCGTATACAGATGTAAGGTATTATATGTTCGGCGTCGCCCGACTATAACTTTTTACTTGTTTTACTATGAATTTCAGCGCTATACTTGTATTTTCAAGCCAGTAGTTTAAGTAATTTTTTGGAGGGGACCATATTGAAGGGTAAGGTCAATTATGGATCGATAGTCATAAAATTTGAGAGTTTGACTTATATAATACTTATTTATATCGAATTTCGTTGCTATACTCGCATTTTTAAAACATTTATGACAGTTAAAGCTGTTTTTCGGGGGGCCACTTGTATGGGGCTATGCGAAAATCTGTACCGATATTGCCCATTTTCAATATCAAACAGAACTCACCTTTAAGAAATATTTGATCGAAATATGTAAGTTAAACAGACGGATCGTCTTAGAATTTAATAAAGACCCAGTATATTTCGACGTTTTACATTTTTTTTTATATAAAAATAAATGTATTAATAAAATCTAATTAATTAAAAGTCTAAAAATAAATTGATTTGACAAAAAGTGTGAAAATATTTGCCTAAAGGCATAATTATGTTGTTTCATTGTTTTTGACAACAAAAGAACTTTTGAAGCAAATTTTATAATTTGCTTTAACTACGAATGTTCTGTAACATCACAATCTTCTCTTCTTATTCAAATTAAAAACATGAACATTTATAGAAATTTATAAGCATTTTCTATTATTGGTAGTAGATTATGTATACAAGATTTGAACTACTAAGGTGCAATTATTGAGTATTTGTCATATATTATCAGATATTAGCGATTACAGGAAGACAAAAATACGTATGTAAATATTTAATCCATATGATATTCTAAATTAGTTCCATTTAAATTATTACTTGCTGCAGCAGAATATCAAAATCGAAAACGCAACCTGCATTATATAGAAATAGACTTGTCCATCATTATGTTTCAAAAGGCAGTATAAATGCATAATACTCGTTTTAGGAGAGTAGGGTGATCTTCTTTTCTAAATACTTATCAATGTGAATTAGACATATTATAGAAACAAATATAAAATGTAATGAAACAAACTTAAAAGACCTTAAAGCTAAAATCGTTTATTATACAAAAATACAATTACATAAAAAAGATGTTATAAACAATCTATAGTTTCTTATATTATATATAAATGATTCGCGTTACTGAGTGACATTTGAAATTTTGAGTCAAATTTGTCAAAATTTTTCACAGTGGATGTGTTTTTAGCTATGCATATCCACTAAGGTGGAATTTTTTGAAAAAGGGGTAAAATAGATTTTCCTTTTTAATCTTACACAATATTAGTGGTATAATAAGAAAACTAGTTTGAACATGGTTCATCATTTCATCATAATTATGTTTAATGTTATAGTAAGTCAAGAAAAATCGGAAAAACTTAGTTTTATTAAAATCTATTATTTTAAAAATAATCCATATTTTTAACATATTTACTGGTGTAGGGTATAATATGGTCGACCGTGCCCGACTATATATTCATACTTGTTTTTATTATAGAAAATTTTCTATAAATTTTTTTATAGAAAATTTTATATTATTTTTTTCATTTTATAAAACATTTTCGATTAATTTTCTCTATCAAATATTTGTGATAAATATACCTTTTTTAGAAAAGGTATATTTATCACATACCTCTTTTAAAAAAATTTTTGATAATTTTTTTTTTGGACAATTTTTGTTAAATTTCCTTTTTATACCCTACACCACTATAGTGGGGAGGGTATTATGCGTTTGTGCTGATGTTTGTAATACCCAAAAATAGGTCGCAATTTTCAAAATAGTTGGATGAAATTTGGCACACACGCTTCTCTTGGCCCAAGGACGAAGCCTATTGAAAATGGTTAAAATCGGTCCATTATTTTGACTAGCCCCATACAACCGTATTCCCCAAATAGGGCCTTTGGGGTTATAAATAATTTGAATGATCTATTATTTTAACAAAAGTCGACAAAACTTAGTTTTATAGAACATTAAATGACACTACCGATTTTTGTAATGGTCGGGCTTTATTTGACCCTATCCCCCATTCAAACTCCCCTTCAGAAAATGACTTAAAGGTCAAAATTCACTTACAAACACTAATAACACTTTTATATTCTACATAAAAAATATTGAAGAAGACTTAACTCCCCCTACCAACATTTTTAAGGATAGGGCCCCTTTGAGCCCTCTTAAAAAATCTATTTTTTGCCAAAAAAAAAAGTAAAAATATTCCGAAATAGAGTTAAAAAACAAACCAAATGCTTTAATTTTTTAAATAATCCCCATTCTTAACATATATAATGACTGGAATAGGGTATCATATGGTCGGCTACGCCCGACTATACATTCATACTTTTTTTTTTTGAAAATTTTTGTTAAATTTTCTTTTTTTTTTAGAAAATTTTTGATAAATTGTCTTTTTATTAAAAGGTTTTATTTTATTTTCATTCTAAAGAAAATTTGTTATAAATTTTCTTTTTAGTGGAAATATTTCTTTAATATACTTTAATAGAAAATGTGTGATAAATTTAAATTTTGTAGCAAATTTGTGTTAAATTTTCTTTTTATAGTAAATTAGTGTTTAATTTTCTTTTATAGCAAATTTATGATAAACCGGCATTACCTGGTATTTTAAATAATTTATAGTATAAAATCTATAGATCAATGCATGCAAATTAATATTTAAATTTACATTCAAAATATATATCGTTCAGAACAACTTTCACAAATTTTATCAAAACCATATACGAATGTCAAAATTTCCATCCGTTTTTTCTCTCAATGTATGAAGGTTTCATAACATATTATATTTATCCGTTTCCTTGTACACAAAATTTCTTGACAGATCATATTACTTGTGTGCTCGTGTGAAGAGTGCTCGTGTGAAGTGTGAAGAATGAATAATATTCATTGGCTTAGAGAAAATGTGTGTAATAATTTTTTCCCCTTACTGATTCAAGTTTCGAAAAATACCTAATAATCTTTTCCAAAAAAGTAGTTCAGTCTTTGTCATAATAAGATGTAATTGCATTACAAAATGTAGCAAAAATACAAATATTTTTGTTTAATTTGTCAAAAATATTGATATTTACACCCTACACCACTATAGTGGGGAGGATATTATACATTTTTGCTGATGTTTGTAACACAAAAATATTGGTCCTGTCTTCCAGACATATGTTCCAAGTTTGAAGAAAATCGGTTCATCCGTTAAGGGGTGAATGACGCACAAACAAATACACAAACTTACAAAGAAATTTATAATATATATTAGGACCCAGTAGAAACTTCCATTAACATGTAAGAAGTTAAAATGCTAAAATTTACTTACACAATAGCATTTTAAGTCATTATTTTAACACGGTGATGTCATTGGAGGCAAGTACTTACCACAAACGATTACAAGTAAATAGAAAAAGTAGTAATTGTAAATCACAAGAATAGACGTATACAGCATCTATATCTTCACTAGCAAGATGACTAATGAAATAGAAAGTATTTATGTAATCCACACCATATGTAGTAGTCATTGAAAAGTAAGTTGTTAGGTAAGTAATTACAATTGAAAGCCATTACCCAATTTTTGCTGGGGATTTTCTATTTATGGAAACTTTTTAATAATATTGTTTTTTTTAGAAAATTTGTGATAAATTTCTTTTTATAACAAATTTGTGGTAAATTTTCTATTTTTGAAAAAATTTCTGATAAAAATTGTTTTATAGAAAATTTGTGATAAATTTTCTTTTATTTCTTTTATTTGAAAAAAAGGTCGTTATTAAAAAAAATTTTGTGATAAATATTCTTTATTGGAATATTTTTGAAATAATTTTATTATATAGAACATATTCCTTTTGTTGAATATTTTCGATTAACAAAATTCTGCACAATTAAAAATAACTTTCTTACCATATTCTATTAACTCTATTATGTACTGAAACCCTTTATAATACTACACATACAACCTTTTTAATTGATGTATAAAATAGAAAATTTTGTTATGAAAATGTTGCAACTCATCATCAAACACCATATTTATTACCAGTAATTAAACAACAACAACTTACAGCTTATGCTTAAATACATACATTTAGACATACTCAACATACTACTATTATTATTATTGTTATTTACAATTTACACAATTTACTTGTGTAAAGAGTTACATGGATTTTGTAGCAACAGAACAAAATTTTATAAGCTTTTATTATGTAAAAAAAAAGAAAAAGATGTCATTACCAAAAGTTTATATATGGAACATTGTTCTGCCATTAACATCATCATCATCATCATCATCATGATTCTCAACAGCACGTTTCTGTTGGTGCTAACGTTGGTGATGGTGTTGATGTCGTTATTGTTGTTACTTTCTGTTCATATTTTTAAATGCTAAAAGTGTTATGATGATGCTTTTGTTAGCGCTATTCCTGACGATGATGATGATGATGGTGATGAGTTGGAAAAATTATATCACTTAAAACAAAAAACATACAACAGTTTTAATGGTTGAATACCTTGTACTTTTATATAGTATATCGACATTGTAGAGAGATGCTTACATACATACACATAGACTCATTTATTTTAGCCTCAAGTCATGTTGAGTAAAAGTTTTACAATTCTATTTTTGTAATTCTATTGTGATTACAACGTTGACACAAACAACAAGAAAATACATTTTTGAAAAGTTTTCTATTGTATTTGTATTTAATTACTAAGATAATCACAATTAATAAGAGAGATTGATTTTAATTAAAAATTTATAGCAGCATTTTGTGCCTTTTTTTCACTGGAAGCGAAAATATGTATTTTATATCGTTGAAAAGGGAGATAAAGAGTATGTGAATGAATAGTTTATATTAAGGTTTATTAATCTATTTTAAAAATATTTAATAGATTTTTTAGTACTAAACTAACCATAGTAAAAAATTTATATATCTCCTTGCATTTCTTCGTTATTTAAAAATATGTAGACTTCTAGATCCCTTTAAGAATCCGGTACATGTGCAAGGTTTATAGTGAGTTAAATAAATTCCTTAAAAACAAATTTTTCTAAAACTTTTTAAATTAAAGTTTTAAAGCTATATACACCCAGCAAAAACTTGACGACTTCATACACAACAGCTTACTTTTACACAAATAACCATATGATGCCCAACACAAGTCAGTATGTTTAAAATGTGGATTATTATTATTTTTATACCCTACACCACTATAGTGGGGTGGGTATTACGCGTTTGTGCTGATTTTTGTAACACTCAACAATATTGGCCCTAGACCCACCTTAAAATATACAAATCGGCTCAGAATCACATTCTGAGTCAATTTAGCTATGTCCGTCTATCTGTGTGTCCTAGTGAACCTTGTACGCACGCTACAGGTCGCAATTTTCAAGATAAATTGATGAAATTTGGCATATGTTCTTGTTTGATTCAAGGACGAACGTTATTGAAAATAGTTGAAATCGACCCATTATTTCGCCTAGGCACCATACATAATTTGTTTTTAAACTTTATTCCGGAATATTTTTACTTATTGTTGAAAAAAGGGTTTATGGGGAAGTAGGAGTAAATATGGAATAAATTTATTCTTATCCTTATAGAAGTAGGTAGGTCCACGATTGTATGGGAGGCTAGGCGAAACAATGGAATTTCAATAGCGTTTTTCCTTGTTTTAAAAGAAGAGTATGTGCCAATGTTTACATGAACACACTGACAGATTAATAACTTTAAGGTGTAGGACCATTATTTTTGGGTGTTAAAAACATTAGCACAAATGCCTATATTGGTGTAGAGTAAAGAGTACTACTGCATGCATTACTTTTAAATGGTTTTATAATCACTTACATCATATATGTACTTATTATCAGCTAGAGCCGACAGCTGACCAACAAACACGAATTCTACACTTGTGTTCTGGGTTTCCAATGGTATTTAGTACGTATACGCAGAGAAAAAAATATGGTTCTGGTAACCATGTTCTAAGTGCAACATATTATGGTTAAAATTATGATTATAGTCTAAAGATATTATGGTTATTGTAAGAATTTTAAAATATCATATTAAGATTAAAATAAGCTAAAATATTTTATCGTAATATTTCTTTTTTACCATAATATTGTATGTTATATATAACTATATAATGATCCACTGTGATCAAAATATCGTTATTATATATATATCGAAATCAAACTTATTTTGATTACAGTTTCTAAAAAAGTAAAAACCTACATTACATGACACGGTTTACAAATTTCAATTTGATTCACAAAAACATAACTTTATACAAATACATATAATGTTATAAACCAAATGAGAATTATTTGAAGACATTTAATTGTTGCTTAAAACAACACACACACAAAGTAATATGTGTGAGGTGTGTGGCTAAAGTTGTTTTGTTGTTGTGGCAACAGACATAGAACAACAAAACATATAATGGTTATTTATAACAACATAACATACAATGGTTACATAACGTATGGCAACATAACATATAATGGTTATTTTAAAGTTTAAATATTTGATAGAAACATAATTTTACCATTACATAGTAATTGAAAAAATAATTATTTTTCAGTGAATCATACTCAAATTTATAATTGCCATAAATATGAAAATGATTGCAGTAACAACAATATTGTTTAAATATAATTAAAATAACAAATATACGTTTTTGACACCAATATATTATTACAGTGAACATTGTTTAGTTATAGTAACCATGTCGAACTATGTTTAGAAAACACACTGCCTATAGCTACGTGCATTTACAAAAACAAAAGTATACCAAGTGCATAGGGCTTGGGTACCCTTGATCTATGCATAATAAATACGAAACATTTTATTACGTACACTGAATATAACATATATAGGAAAAATTTTTGTAATCACTTACTTAAGTACTTATTTTTAAGTGAACATGTTAAGTATATGCCTATTTTGAACTCCTTACTTTACAATGTTAGTAAGTTTGCTGGGTATATGTAAAATAGTTTTTTGTTAGTTTTTAAGAATAGTATAGCAAACATTTATACAAATTTTATTTAACCGCCAAAGGAAAGGGAAACAATTTAAAACATTTTTCTAAAGTGATTTCGAAAAATGGACACAACTAAGTATGAACAGTGGGGTTAAATTGAAATAATATTTTAATAAAATATTTCGATTTCTTTGGAATTTGTTAAACGATTTTAGAAATTACAGTGTGATGCATATTACACTATATCCATAGGCTTTCTCCTACATATTTTTCAATGAGATCTCTATCAATCGATATTCGTCAGGATATCATTTTCAAAAAACTTTCTTTTCATATCAACATTGGGCCTGTTTTTGCCAAAATGTTTCAGAAATTATCACCGTAATAGTATTCGGTCATGGCTTTCTTACGGTCCAATATGGACTTATATGTTAACATCTAATGGCGGCAGATTTCCGGACTTCAGTCTGGAAGAAATTTTTATGTAACAGTCCAAAATCTCTAATATATTATTGACTTATCGAGTTGTTTCGCCTAAAGATAAGAGCAGCTAATGAAGCTGTGATCCTCTTTCCTTGTATTCGTTTCGATCACATACATGTATGGCTAGTCATGTTTTCAAAGCTAATGGTAATGTATTTCTTATAACCAAGACACATGTACGTTGAAAACCATATAATGGTACTATAACTTATGGACTTTACTTTGCATTATATAAAGTAATGCTTAACTAATAGTTAGATAAGTTCAGCCATTCTTTTAAAATCTTTATGAACTTGTATAACTCATTTGCTTAAAAAAAATAATATAAAACACTTCTTACATCACTGTCATTGTACTTATTACCATTATACACTTTTGTGATGTTCTTAAGAGCACTTGTGTTCTTAAGGACAAACCAAACGACCAAACATATTCTCAGCCACCTACTGACATTTTGAATACTTATTTGAAAAAAAAAAAAAATATGCAAACAAAAAATGAAAACATCAAATAATGTTTTGTAAAATCTCTGTTTATGTATATCTTATAGTAATTTTTTCTTTTGCTCCTTCTAAAGAAAACAATTGGGAGTGTGTCTCCATTTGTTTTCAGTTTAGCAAGAAATTTAAAAATTATTTTTATTTCTTCTTTACAGTTGTGCGGCATGTGCCAAATGATACAGAGTTTTTTTTTTATGAACTACAGCGCTACAGTGTTAAGGGATAGTATTATGTGTTTATGTTGATGTTGGTAACAAAAATGTTGGGCAAAAAAGTTTTCAGACAGTTAGTTAAAGAACCCTAAACTCTTTGAAAATATTGTTTTTTATCAGTTTAACCGGTTGTTAAAGGTAAAAATAGTCTTTTTGCGATAATAGTGATATATTCCAGCTGTTCGAAAAAGATTCAATGCATGCGATTTCCATTTTTATTTCTATTCCTTCTATCATCATGCATGTACTCCTTGCAAACGAGGGTGAAGACAATCCTTACTTCAGTGACTCCTTTGTAAGCTAGTGAGTGGACACTTGTAAAACAAATGAAAGCTTTTTGCTGTCTCTTCGTAATCTATAGGTTGATAATTAACTTACACGTAGGACAAATAGCTAACAGTTTGGGTGGCTAGGTAACCCTAAAAGTTAGGTTTAAAAGATAATTCGAAACTGTTCGACTGAACTGCTGAGATTTGATAATTTTAGTTAATATTTACTAAAAATGTATTATCACTATTCTATATAAAAGAATGCATCCGGGAATTGTACTTTTCGCAGAACGACATCTAAAAGTACAAGTATGAGTTAGTTAGTTCTTAGAAAAGTTCTACCAATCCAGCTTGAGATGATAAAAACTCTATCCTCTCTTATCAGTGGTGATACCTATAGGGAGGCAGGGCTCTTATTATTCGGCTAATTGATCGAAAACGGCTACAAATCAGATTTTCAATGCACACAGAATATATTTTAGGGTTATAGATCTGAATATGAAGTGACCATTCGCAAACCCGAAACAAATTCTGCAGGGAACTGTGAGGCAATGGGGTTATATAATAGATATAGTTCTGCTCTAGAGCTCTGCAAATAAAGAACCTAATGCCGCAGAGTTCTGCAAATGCACTACCTATATGCAGAGAAAAAACATGGTTCGACATGGTTACTATAGGTAAACTATGTTTACTGTAACAATATATTGTTGTCAAGAACATATAATTGTTTTGAATTCTATTTAAAGAATATTGTGGTTCCTGTAATTATTTTCATGTTCATGGCAGTATGAGTATGATTCACTGAAAATTAACTATTTTTTTCAATATCTAAATAGTGGTAAAATTTGTAAGTGGTGTCATGTATTGTAAACTTTTACTTTTTTAGAAACTGTAATCTTACAGAATCATTAATCAAAAAATTGATTTCGATACACATTTCATATTATAGTATCATATTATAGTATAACAAACAATATTATAGTAAATTAAAAAATATTATGATAAAATATTTCAACTGTATTTAATAATTATATCATATTTTAAAATTGTTTCAATAACCATAATATATTTAGACTACAATCGTAATTTTAACCATAATATGTTGGTCTTAGAATATGGTTACCTCAACCATGTTTTTCTCTGCGTGTAATCACAAGACAAACTTCAGAGAGAGTGAGAGAGTTTGATCATGAAATGTCACAATTCGATTTTTCCAAAATGAGAAAATATGGGTGCGATTTGATGTCACTATCCATAGGATTAGTTAGTTAGGTGGTTAGTTAGGTAGTTAGTTAGTTAGTTAGTTAGTTAGTTAGTTAGTTAGTTAGTTAGTTAGTTAGTAAGTTAGTTAGTTAGTTAGTTAGTTAGTTAGTTAGTTAGTTAGTTAGTTCGTTAGTTCGTTAGTTCGTTAGTTCGTTAGTTAGTTAGTTAGTTAGTTAGGTAGTTAGTTAGTTAGTTAGTTAGTTAGGTAGTTAGTTAGTTAGTAAGTTAGTTAGTTAGTTCGTTAGTTAGTTAGTTAGTTAGTTAGTTAGTTAGTTAGTTAGTTAGTTAGTTAGTTAGTTAGTTAGTTAGTCAGTTTGTTAGTTAGTTAGTCAGTCAGTCAGTCAGTCAGTCAGTTAGTTAGTTAGTTACTTACTTACTTTCTTACTTATTTACTTATTTACTTACTTACTTACTTACTTACTTACTTACTTACTTACTTACTTACTTACTTACTTATTTACTTACTTACTTACTTACTTACTTACTTACTTACTTACTTACTTACTTACTTACTTACTTACTTACTTATTTACTTACTTACTTACTTACTTACTTACTTACTTACTTACTTAGTTAGTTAGTTAGTTAATTAGTTAGTTAGTTAGTTAGTTAGTTAGTTAGTTAGTTAGTTAGTTAGTTAGTTAGTTAGTTAGTTAGTTAGTTAGTTAGTGAGTGAGTGAGTGAGTGAGTGAGCTAGAATGTGAGTTATTTTCTTTACCTACCTATTTCTTAAAATCAAAGGTATCTTACAATCGGTCATGTCCGTCTATAAAACATTATTTTTTTCCTGCCTTTTTCTTTCTTTTGTGGCGAATCTTCTTACATTTGCATAATTCTTTAAATATGTAATAAGCAAAAAAAGTTTTTATTTTATATTTTCATTTTTGTGATTCCATGTAACAGTGCAGTTTTAATATGCAAATGAAAGCAAATTGAATATGGTTTAACTTGTGGGGGTAGTTACAAAGACACACCGACACTAACTGTTCATATCATTTGAATTGTTGCAAGGTTTCTTACTAACTTATTTAACATTTTATGGTTTTCTTCTTCGGGCCCTTTTAACTGAAGAAAATTACTCCGACCTCTTGTGGTTTGTATGCGTAATGTTTAAGTGGTGGCAAATGCAAATTATGCGGCATGCCACAAGTGTCATATGTATATATTATTTGTAGGTGTTTTTGCTGATTGTCCTTTTAGACTTAAATTTAGTGAATTATGCATTTACGTTGTTTTTTCAAAACTTAAGCGATATTTTATGATTTAATAGTAATTTAGAAATATTTCAGAAACATCTGTGACTGTTTGCTAAATAAAGATTTAATTATATTGTGCTCATTGGCAACACTTAACTTAATTTCAGCTAAAATGGCTTTTAATGGTTTAATCAATTGTAGTACTTCTTAAATGACAATTATTTAAATTTGTTGACAAATGCTTTTCTGTTTGAACAAAAATTTTGGTTATTTGAAATATGTATAACAATTTTTTTATATATGTACCCACTCCTTTGGCATTTTCTCGTTTTCCATAATAAGATACTCCTTTTTAATGTCCTAAAATGTTCCTCTTCAAATTATTTATTACATCTCCTTTTTATTTTAACTAATGTGACGTTAAAACCTATACTTTAATATTATTAAATATATTCTTAAAGTAATGAAAGGAAAGTACCTAAGAAGGACCTTTTTATAGATTACTTACTCTCACCTTTATCAGGGCAAATAAAAACAACAGCACAACTACTTAATGGCTCACATTTGTCTAAACTAGAATAATTTATGTTCTATTCAAAAAAGAGCAAGAGAACTTTAACAGACTCATCGACTCTAAACATTTTTTTTCATTAACAGATGGATGTTAGTAAAAGTAGAAGAAAATGGTAAAAATATTGCCTACCTATTTTACTATATTCTTTGAAATAATAGGAAAAGACCAAGATGTCTGCCACGTTTATTGTAGAACCATTTCCTCTAGCACACATGTAAATGTATGGAAGTAAGTCCATGTAAATGTATGTGTATGTGGAAAAAACAAGAAATTCAAAATAACATCCCAATTTGGCACATGTACATATATACATATGTATGTATGTGTTTGTATGCCTTTATAGTTATTTGCTTCTTATTATTTCCTCCAGCTGTTGGGTGAGTTAAAAGGAAGAGTAGTAGGAGGGTAAGACAAAAAAAAGAAAGGTTAGAAGTGAATAATGTTTACCATTTGTAGACACCTGAGTTGATTGCGTAGTGTAACTAATATTTAACATTAAATTAAAAACAAAACTACAAATGGAGTAAGCATCGCCAAGGCAGTAGTGGGCAATCAATAATGGCGAAACTATATTTTTATATAGAGTTTACTCCAGTTAGCATTTGGAAGATTGTTAAAGTATAAATCAGTGAAACGAGTCTCTTCTGACTCCTTTTGAACTCCTTTTCGAAACTCTTTGAAAAAGGGGCTTATAAAATAATCTTTTTGAATAGTTGAAAATAATTTATATCGTTTATAAAAATAAAATATACAATTATTTGAGTTTATGTAGTATAAAGTATTAGTATAATATTTAATTATATTAAAATAATATAAATTATAATTATAATAATTGTTTTTGTTTACTAACATTCTAAGGAAGTTATTTGGGTGACTAATCACTTAATTAAGTCTGGTGATTAGTCATCCAACTCATTAATAAGCAGCGAGCTTAAAAAACGATTCCAAAATGTGATTTATTCGAAAAACAATAACGAAATGTACTGCAGTATTAATTAGATCACCCAGATCATCAAAAATTATAGTTTATACATTTATATCGCAATTATATTTTGATCAGTCGGAGGATCAAGAACAGTCTTATTTACTTGTTCGTATGAGACGTAAAAATGGCTTCAAAATGTCTTGAAAATTATTCCGAAACGACCAGTATTTCGACTCACAAATGACTTAAAATAGATACAAAAAATGAGCTAGAACTGATCAGAAGTGGTGCTCATAAACATTAATTTTATAAGAGGCACAGTAAGGTATCATTTGATCCCGATTAATCGATCATTTATGACAAAAAATGATCGCGTATGTGGTATGACAAAGGGGTCATAAATGACTCAGTTTATTTATTTAACTAACTAACTAACTAACAAACTAACTAACAAACTAACAAACTAACAAACTAACAAACTAACAAACTAACAAACTAACAAACTAACAAACTAACAAACTAACAAACTAACTAACTAACTAACTAACTAACTAACTAACTAACTAACTAACTAACTAACTAACTAACTAACTTACTAACTAACTAACTAACTAACTAACTAACTAACTAACTAACTAACTAAATATCTAACTTAGTAGCTTACTAACTTACTAACTTACTAACTTACTAACTTACTAACTTACTAACTAACTAACTTACTAACTTACTAACTTACTAACTTACTAACTTACTAACTTACTAACTTACTAACTTACTAACTTACTAACTTACTAACTTACTATCTTACTAACTTACTAACTTACTAACTTACTAACTTACTAACTTACTAACTTACTAACTTACTAACTTACTAACTTACTAACTTACTAACTTACTAACTTACTAACTTACTAACTTACTAATTTACTAACTTACTAACTTACCAACTTACTAACATACTAACTTACTAGCTTACCAACTTACTATCTTACAAACTTGCAAACTAAATAACTAACTAACTAACATACTGACCTACTAACTTACTAACTAACTTACAAAATAACTAATTTAGCTACTTACTACTTTAATAACTTACAACTCACTAACTGATTAAGTTACCAGCATACTAACTTACTACTTTACTAACTATATAACAGAGTTACGGATTATTTACTGAATATTTTACTATGAAAATCTCATTTTAATAAAAATTAGAGATAGCGACTTTTGAATATGATTCATCCATATAGATTGTATTGCCTCTTCCTGACAACACTTCAACTTACTGATAGCACTTACCTGTATACCATTTTAAACTCCTTTCCTAGTATGTTAAAGACAACAATTGTATTTTGCTTTTTAAGGGTATATGTACTAGATACAATACCAGAGGTTTACTTGTTCGAAAGTTTTTATTTACTAATTTTCACTTCTAAGGTCAAAAGTTTTGCAAGCATCGATGGCTGCAATGTTTATTAGAGAAATATTAATAAAAGCAAGAAAATCTTACGAAGAAATTAATAAAGTGTTGGCAGGAGTAGTTGGTGTTTACTTGTTTGTATTTATATAAAATAAAAATCTTTTCAGGTGGAAACGAAAAAAAAAAGTAAAAGAAAACACAGACGATGAAAACTTTACAGACAAATAATGTAAGCGTTTATTTAAACCACAATTGCTTATTAAAACTTTAATGTAAATATTTAAGTTATAAAAAAATTACTAAATTACTTATAAGAGCATTTCTTTACTTATACGTTGGGACCCCAGGAGATGACTTTAAAGGCTATTGGTTCCAAAGCTTTAACATCTATTTTATGAGTATCAAGGGTTTGTATGATTTTCTTAATATTTTCGGTGGACTAAAAACAAAAGACAATATATAAGTTAGGAAATTAAATAAGTAAAGATGTTATGGCAAAACTTACCATAGACTGATCAATTAGTGGCTTTAATTCTAGACTTCTTAAAGCCCGATAAAATTCAGCGAATTTTGCATTTTTCATGCATTTATTCTTAATCATATTTTGATAAGCAGAATGTGGTAGATGTTGTAAAACTTCTTCGACAAATGTTGTAAATGTCCCCAGTGAACGATGATGATGATAATTATTATTGCTTTGATGACGCTGATATTTATGTTGATGATTATGATAATGATGCTGTTTGTGATGACCCTCATTGAGAGCCATCCCCTTAACCTTTAAATCCTCCAATAATACAATACTCACTAATGGCTGTCTCTCGTTAGATATTCTTGCAACAACATCAATATCATCATCAATGGCAACATTTCTGTTGTTCTGTTCTTCCATTTGGAGCTGTTGTGGTCGTTTACTAACTTTTATGTTTTTGTTCAATGATGATGATTCTACTGCATTTTCAATAGCCATAGTATTGCGTTTGCAGTTGATGATGGTGCCAGTATTAGTGGTCATTTTGTCGACTCTATTATCAACTTTAGCAACATGGGCAGCATCATTATAATCATTCAATGATGCTTTGACTCTTTCTGCTGCTGTTGTTGTTGTCGTCATTTTAGTTGCACCCATATGCCTCGTTGTGGCATTTTCAGTCGTTAGATGTAGAAATTTCAAAATGTCTATGATTTCTGGTATATCAAATAGTTGCTGCTGTAGCTTTGTAAATTCTTGACTACGCAAATATTTAATTGCTGTGCGAAAATTTCCATCCACCAAATAGTGTTCGGCTACAATTGCATCTATGGTGGCGGTGGGTATTAAAGTTTCAAAATCCTTAAATTCTTTGGCAATTTCCGGTGTAATATTTGTAGAAAATGAAAAAGATTTGTTTATATTTAGATCACTGGCCACAATGCAAATTTTTATTAGAAAAATTATGATAAAATTAAAAGTGTACATAATAGTTTAATGTTTTTTTTTTTAGAAAATACGAATCTAGACCGTCTGTTCTTTTCAAAAGATTCATTTGTACTAATTGTTGTGGAAGACTCTCTTGCCCTTTTGTCGTTTTTTTCTAAATATATTTATAATAGTAAAATATTTTATCAGTTGTTTTGTGTACTCAGTATTGTTGTTTGAGTGTAAAACAATAGGTACTGTTCGACTTAAATCAACCTTATCATAATAAACAAGACTTATCGGAGAGTATTACTATTACATCTAGTCCTCGTATTACACGATTTTGCTTCAACACAATTTGTTTGTATATGTACAATGTATCAATATCAAGAATCGTTGTAATGAAGAAATTCTGAAGTAAGGTTTGGATTAAACTCAACCCTATTCCTTAGGAAAGTGTATCTATCGTGTAAATCGAGAACTATGTGTAAGGTTATTCTTAAATTATCAGTGTTTAAATAGTAGTTTATATTTTTAATATTTTTTATTTTTGCATACCCTGCGGTTTAAGTCAATGTATACATTTTGAAACTTATGTTTTCTACCGGTTGCACAAACTATTTATAAACCATTTGATTCATATGTACTCTTTGTTTTGAAGATATAAAGACCATCTCTTCTTTAAATATTTCAATTTAATTTCCCTAAGAAATATCCTAGAAATTTCATATTTCTAATTGAGGAAAGTGTATTAAGTATTAAAAAGAATATCAAAATCAATACAGTAACCCCGAACTGCTGGGTTGCATTAGGCTGATTTTGCCTTAGACATTATAAATTACACATTTATTTTTAAAACGCAAATAAATAGATTAAATTTGTGAGGTTAACTGCCTCTATTTGCAGTTCTCTGTTTAAGTATAGAATTCACAAAAGAAAAGAGAAATAAAATGTAAGAAATAAATGAGAAATATTTGTTTCTATATGTCAAAATGTGCATGCAGGTAGTTTACATTTAAGGTTTGAAGAAAACAAAACAATAACCAGTTCAATAACAACAAAGGTATGTGTATGAGAAAATTGAGAGAAAAAGTATCTAGCCAAACGTAATGAGCTCAAATTAACACTCTTGTACTCTTTCTTTCATGCGTACTTATATTCTCAGAGAAGTAATATTTTACTCTCTGCCTTAAGATGATCTAAAGTTTAGATTCTAAAAATATAATGAGAAATAATCAAAAAAGTACAGTCGGTCATAATCGACAATATCCAGCTAAAATATGATAATGACGAATCATCCAATAGTAATTTGTTGTAGCTCCTATTTAAGTACCACTTTTGATAACCACTTGAAACATATTTGTATGGAATCGCTGTACTCGTATTTTAATACAGTAACGAGCGTTATAATCTTTTCTAGGGGGAATGTCGAGCGCTTAACGAGAACACCTGCCGTCAACTTTTTTCACGCTGGTCTTTTTCATTCACTGGGTAGACTTGGAAACGGTCTACTATCGCCCCTAAATCCCTGAATGAAGAACTTAGATGGCAATTTTTCTACAAGAATGTGAAGGTGCATGTACAAGCACTTTGCTTAAATACTCGAGCTATATATTCTCTTGCCATAGTAGCCTCTTTGCGAAATGACAGGCAGGATAGTCTCAAGTCCGATGTATAACCCAATCCTCTTAAAACTTGGAAGAAAGATTTTGGCTTGTATTAAACCAGCCAAACGCAGAAAGAGAAACTGTTATTGTAGTGGTAAGAAAATACCAAAAAACACTTAGAAAAAAGATTTCCTAATTACGCTTGCTAAGATCAAATTTTATAAGAAGTAAAATTGTAAATTTTAGAGATAAAGCATATTCAAAGAAGAGAAAAATGTTTATTTCTAAACAAAGATTAAAGATTTTAATGTAATATGTTTAAAAAAAGTATTAAAAATATTGTTTTTATGTATTTTTAATATTATGCATTCCTGAAAAGTTTTTAGAGTGTACGAGTTTTTTGCAAGTTATTGTTGTTTATTGTTTATTGTTGTTTTTACAAATTTTTGCAATTTTTACGCTCTTGAATTGCCGAAAATCATCGTAATTAGAACAATATGAACGCGCAACGCTGTATTAAACACATTTAGGTCAAGTGTCATCGCTGTATTCGTACTTTTAAGGCAGTTCTTAGTGTTAAAGTCATTTTCTGAAGGAGACCTTATATGGGGGCTAGGCGAAATCGCGAATTGTCCATTCCCAATACAAAATGCATCAACTAACAACTATTTTCCGGATCTGTTCATAATTGATGATATTACCCTTCGGAATATCGCCTAAACACACATATTTCATAGCTCTCATATATCCACTTCTAAAAAACTAATAATAATGTAGTAATAAATATCGGATTAAAATACGACAAAAATATGTTATATATACAAATCAATCTCTGATCAACAGATGGTCAAAGCTTCCAAGTAGATGAAATCAAAAGTAGTTATATATGGATTGGTAAAAATATTTATATGGATTAGGTTCGCATTCCAAAGAAATACCCCTAGACCACAATAAGCCTACTGAAGAAACTCAGTTTTTTGGCCAAAGTTCCTAAAAATTCTCCAACCAGTGTTAGATGGTAATATAATATCCGAAATAACATCACTTCCAAGATACTTGGATCAAATTTCGATAAATACTTGACAATGACAAAGAAAGTGTTTCAGAGTTTCATTGTCCTCTCCACATGTTCTACATTCGTCTGAATCTACACGTCTAATTTTGTATAGATGTTCTCTTAATCCTGTGTGTCCACTCAGAAAACGTACCATCATACTAACTCTGAACTTGCTTATTTTAAGAAGATTTCTCCTCTTTTCGACCCATAGAATTTTTTGTGGTTCTGCGCAAAATTCCCGACGTATTCTGTATCTGATTTGCAGTTAGGATTCGACAAAGTTGAATATAGAAATCTAAGTTTAATTGTCATTCTGAAATATTTGTATAAATTTATGCGCTATCTGTGTCGTTATGAGATTCTAAGACCATGTATCTATGTTCGTTGTTTAGCGCGTTAGTCTGCTAAAAATGAAACAATTCCGTCAAAAATGAAAACTTATTCTGAAACAAGGCGATATCATTAAAATTTTTAAAAAAATATTTTATTATTTTTAAAAGCAAGTCATGCATTTTTAAATGCGCTATTATTATTTATTTTAAACAATTATTAACATCCTCGCACACACACACACATATGAACACATACATATGTATGAAAGCTTTTAATTGAAAAAATTGCATTTTTCAATTTCATCATTTCCCCGAATTTTTTAATTTCCTCTCGATTTCAATTTGTAAATGGCAACAAACAAAAAGAAAAACTTAATTTTTATTGAATATTCATCAACATCTAAATTGCCAGGTTTTTCCAAAATAACCAAAAACTTAACAAAGTATAATAGAAATGGGTGGATACATTTATTAACCCCGAACTGAATATTTGCTTCAAACTATTTTATCAAAAATTAACATACACTAACTAACCAATGCGAAAAATTGAAAAAAAAAAAAAAATAGAGAAAAACTTTTTCATTGACAACTGTCAAAAATGGCCTTAAGACTTAAATGATCAATTTTTCTCGTACTTTTATTATCTGATTTTTTTTTTTTTTTTTGGCAAGTTTGATTGTACATGTTGTACTCGTTTAAGGGAACTGCTTCATATAACAAACAGTTCGTTTATGACAATGTCATGGTGCTTCGTTGCTGTGTTAGAACCCTATTTAGGAATAAGGGGAGACGAAAAGAAATTAGTATATATAGACTATTGGTACTTTTGTGAATTGAAAAGAAATTTGCATAAACTTTTTTCAATGGCATAAATTAAAATATAAAAGCAATATGAAACGAAAAGGGGATCCTAAAAACAACGCCCCTCTATTCGCAAATGTGAAATTTTCTTTGGTAGAGAGAGTTGTACAATAAATGGGTACCAATTTATATTTAATGATTCAGACTTTAAAATAGAAGAATTTTATAATCTAAAATGGTACAGCCATACATATAGATCATATAGTAGTCTTATAATACACAATTTTTCTCTTCATATACTCGTGCCTCTGAAATAGAACTAAACATACGACCTACGGTATGACACACTAGAACAAAATCTACCGACGCACAATCAAAAAGACAAATAAGAAAACATATAGTTAGAAAATATGGTTATGATCGACCTTATCCTTAGAATTAGATTTGTCATCGCTTATGTCAGAAAGATTTCTGCTTTAAAGAAAGACAGAGTTAAGGACGGACATAGGAAGGATAGATAGATAGATAGATAGATAGATAGATAGATAGATAGATAGATAGATAGATAGATAGATAGATAGATAGATAGATAGATAGATAGATAGATAGATAGATAGATAGATAGATAGATAGATAGATAGATAGATAGATAGATAGATAGATAGATAGATAGATAGATAGATAGATAGATAGATAGATAGATAGATAGATAGATAGATAGATAGATAGATAGATAGATAGATAGATAGATAGTTAGTTAGTTACTTAGTTTGTTAGTTATTTATTTAGTTAGTTAGTTAGTTAGTTAGTTAGTTAGTTAGTCAGTTTGTTTATTCCTAACTTCTCTTTAAATCTCAATGCTTAATCCATAACTTCATACATCGTGATATCGATTTTTAAACCCGGACAGGAATGTCCAACTTATTTCCTTATAATGGATTCCTATTACGTTATGGTAAAATATTTTTAACTATTCTTCTTTAATTGAAACTCCTTCTAATATAGTTTCCTGCTAGGCATTTGGGTTCTAATCTTCGGTATACTACCACTATGATTATACCATTTTTCTCATTTGCATCATAAATACATAAAATAAGACTACTCTCGTACTGTAAGTGTTAAAAATAGTAAACATTTTGAAATATTCACAAACATTCGTGTTTTAGTTATAAAAGTAATGGTCGTGTGGGGCAAGGAATATAAATCGTTGGTACCACTTCGAAATTTTAGCAATGTGTTTTTCAAATACAAAATGAAAAATTCCAAAATAACTGGCCGTTACTGCTATAAACACATCTTTCTATTTTCATTTCTCAAAACAACATATTCAAATTTTCTATCTACATATTCAAATTTTTCTAACAATAACTAAGCCTGCCCATCAGCAATAATGGCAATACAACTACTACCAATGCCGAATGACTGTTATTAAGAATACGAAACCTGCATATAAAATATTCCCAAAGACCAAATTCAGACAGAAAACGAAACAAAGGAATAAGTACAACAAAAACTGTTTATTTTTGTTTTGTAAGAGGATTTGTTATCCTGTTTGTGTATTTTCGTATGTGTTATATTTTCCCAGATGTGTTTGTTGCGAGTAGGATGTATGTAGAGTGTCAGTTTGAATGTATATGAGTTTGTAAGAAAAATATGATTATAATGTAGAAATGTACAAAATCGAATTCTAAAAATGTTACCAAATATGGACATTTCTAATGGGGAAAATGCAGTACTTTTGTCAGTTTTGTTGGCAGATTTTGTGGTGAGAAAAAAAACATAAAAATAATAAGTTAAAGAAACAAACTGAACTTTTGCTCACCTTGTTATGAAAAAAATTTTAAAATGGAAGATAAATAGCCTTTTTTGGTTTCCACTTGAAAATTAAATGTATTTTGTTGAAAAATATTTGCAATTAGTGTTACATTTTTATATATATTTTTTTACCGTACAACAACATATAACACTAGATTAGTTTTTATATACACAAATATGTATAGTCTAGCCTATTTTATAGTCTAGCCTATAGTATAGTCTGTAGACTAGTCTACAGCTTAGTCTATAGTCTATTCTATAACCTACTCTATTGTCTAGTTTATAGTCTAGTCCATAGTCTAGTCTATAGTCTAGTCTATAGTCTAGTCTATAGTCTAGTCTATAGTCTAGTCTATAGTCTAGTCTATAGTCTAGTCTATAGTCTAGTCTATTGTCTAGTCTATAGTCTAGTCTATAGTCTAGTCTATAGTCTAGTCTATAGTCTAGTCTATAGTCTAGTCTATAGTCTAGTCTATAGTCTAGTCTATAGTCTAGTCTATAGTCTAGTCTATAGTCTAGTCTATAGTCTAGTCTATAGTCTAGTCTATAGTCTAGTCTATAGTCTAGTCTATAGTCTAGTCTATAGTCTAGTCTATAGTCTAGTCTATAGTCTAGTCTATAGTCTAGTCTATAGTCTAGTCTATAGTCTAGTCTATAGTCTAGTCTATAGTCTAGTCTATAGTCTAGTCTATAGTCTAGTCTATAGTCTAGTCTATAGTCTAGTCTATAGTCTAGTCTATAGTCTAGTCTATAGTCTAGTCTATAGTCTAGTCTATAGTCCAGTATATAGTCTAGTCTATAGTCTAGTCTATAGTATAGTCTATAGTCTAGTCTATAGTCTAGTCTATAGTCTAGTCTATAGTCTATAGTCTAGTCTATAGTCTAGTCTATAGTCTAGTCTATAGTCTAGTATATAGGATAGTCTATAGTATAGTCTGTGGTTTAGTCTATAGTATATTCTATAGTATAGTCTATAGTCTAGTATAGTATAGTCTATAGTCTAGGATAGTCTGAGGTTTAGTCTATAGTCTATTCTATAGTATAGTCTATAGTCTAGTATATAGGATAGTCTATATTATAGTCTATGGTAAAGTCTATGGTTTAGTCTATAGTCTAGTCTATAGTCTAGTCTATAGTCTAGTCTATAATCTAGTCTATGATCTAGTCTGTAGTCTCGTCTATAGTCTCGTCTATAGTCTGGTATATAGTCTAGTCTATAGTCTAATCTATAGTCTAGTCTATAGTCTAGTCTGTAGTCTAGTCTATAGTCTAGTCTATAGTCTAGTCTATAGTCTAGTCTATAGTGTAGTCTATAGTCTAGTCTATAGTCTAGTCTATAGTCTAGTCTATAGTCTAGTTTATAGTCTAGTCTATAATCGAGTCTATAGTCTAGTCTATATTCTAGTCTATAGTCTAGTCTATAGTCTAGTATATTGGATAGTCTATAGTATAATCTGTGGTTTAGTCTATAGTATAATCTATAGTCTGGTAAATAGGATAGTCTGTGGTTTAGTCTATAGTCTATTATATAGTATAGTCTATAGTCTAGTATATAGGATAGTCTATATTATAGTCTATAGTAAAGTCTATGGTTTAGTCTATAGTCTAGTCTATAGTCTAGTCTATAGTCTAGTCTATAGTCTAGTCTATAGTCTAGTATATAGTCTAGTCTATAGTCTAGTCTATAGTCTAGTCTATAGTCTAGTCTATAGTCTAGTCTATAGTCTAGTCTATGGTCTAGTCTATAGTCTCGTCTATAGTCTCGTCTATAGTCTAGTCTATAGTATAGTCTATAGTCTAGTCTATAGTCTAGTCTATAGTCTACTCTATAGTATAGTCTATAGTCTAGTCTTTAGTCTAGAGTCTAGTCTTTAGTCTAGTCTGTAGTCTATAGCCTACTTTATAGTCCAGTCTATAGTATAGTCTTTAGTCTACTTTATAGTCAAGTCTATAGTATAGTCTATAGTATATTATAGGTTATAGTCTGGTCTACAATATAGTCTCGTCTATAGTCTATTCTATAGTTTAACGTATAGTCCAGTCTTTATTATACCCTTCACTTTCGTGAGTTTGTCATTCCGTTTGTAATTTCTATAATATAATTTTCCGACCCTATAAAGTATATATATTCTTGATCCTTATAGATAGCGGAGTCGATTAAGCCATGTCCGTCTGTCTGTCTGTCTGTCCGTCTGTCTGTCTGTCTGTCTGTCTGTTGAAATCAGTTTTTAGAGGACCCCAGATATCGGCGATGTCTGAATCTTCAATAATTCTATTAGACATGCTTTCGAGAAGATCGCTATTTAAAATCAGCAAAATCGGTCGGTAAATAACGGAGATATGAGCAAAAATCCGAGACAACCTCTGAAAATTTCATCAAAAAATTGTTAAAAAAGCAACAAAAACACTAAAAACACTGTACATAGAAAAAGATGTACACGTGTGTGTGTAGATGTATTTGGTTTTATTCAGCTGTGTATTTTTTTGTATGTTTGGAATTCAAACATACAAAGTATACACAGCAAAAAAATATGATTTGCATTTTTTGTTAAAATAAAATAATTTTCCCTTTTGTTTTGCAAATATATTTTTTGATGAATAGAAAAAAAGTATTTAAAACGTTTTCAATTATATCAGAGTAGATTGTGAGTTATTGTACAATAATTTTTATGCGAATAATGTAAGTTTGAAATTTAAAACTAACACAAATTTTTTCCAAGTGCTTTTTAAAACAATTTTTTTTTACGATAAACAAAAACAAAATCTACGTCTCGTCAATGTTTACCAGCAATGAATCAGAGGTCGAAGTCGACCGGCTTCGAGTCGGAGCTTAGCCGCCGCCGAACTATATTTAGTTGCTTGAGCCGCCGCCGAAACATTAGGCTTAAATCGACTCAAATTTTTTTAATGTTTTTATTAACTAGACTGTAAGATCAATTATGTTTAAAATACACTATGGTGAAGGGTATATAAGATTCGGCACAGCCGAATATAGCACTCTTACTTGTTTTATTATAAAGTCTTATATATTACAGTGTATTTTCAGTATATACTATAGTCTAGTCTATATCACACTCTAGTCTGGTCTATGGCCTTGTTTATAGTTTGTTTTTGCTGCCCTATTAGTGAAATATATCGTAAACAATTGTCAAATTTTTAGTGTGTGTGGACTACATATATACATGGGTACAACTTTTATTATAATTTTAAGATACCTTCATTTCCTATTTAAATATTTTTGACCTAAGGCTTAAAAAACAGCAACTAACAGGGGGAAAATCAATACAGTCGGTCATTGAATACGTTTAAATCAAATTTGAACGTATTCAAATATGTTGTAAGATCTCACTTTTGGTGGGATATAAAAGTATACATAAAAATACAACGAAAAAAATAAAAAGTACATACAACAAAAAGTGAAAATATAGAATAAATTGCAGCCGGAAATAAAATGCTTATTGTACCAGTAATTTTTATTCCATGTTCTTTCTATTTTTTAACAATTTCTTTTTTTTTTTGTCAATTGCAAACGGCCTTTTTTAAACACGACACTTTTTGCTGTTGATGTTGCTGTCACTTTATTCTGTTTCTGTCCCTCTCTCACATACATTCCTATGTGCTGTTGACAATTGATTGAAAATTGATTTCATTATACAAAAAGTTTGATTTGTTGGCCATGTAACGAAGTCGTAGTGGGAAATTGATAATTCTTTTTTGTTTCAGTATTTTGGTCTGTTTGGCAAAATTGTTCAATGCCGATACAGTTACATATGCATACATGTGTGTATGGAAGTTTTGATGGTGGATATAAGTGGAATCTAAAAAGCTAATGTATGGGGTTTTAATCTAAAACTTTTTTGTTTTATATATTTTCATACTTAATTAAAAATGTTTAAAGTAAAAATTTCTTAGAATTTTCCAAAAATAATTTAGCGTACATTTGCCAATAACAGTGTCAACGGTTTGAATCGGTCTGCAAACAATCGTATTGGTCTTAGAATTTGAAAAAAAAACACTCCCCCTGATATAAAAATGTCCAAAACAATATTTCTCTAACAGAATTGTCAGTTTGAGGTTAAACATTGAGTGTAATATTTTCCTAAATTCTCAACTTTATTTACATATGTAAATTCATGTACGTAAAGTTGACGAATAAAATTAAAAGTAAAATAAATAAATAAAACAAAATCAATTTGAATACAAATGAAAAATAGTTTTAATATTTTCACCAAATAGTGAAAAGTATTCAGTCATTTGAATAAATTGGATTTATTTGAATTTGTATAAAAATATACAAGGGAATTATAAAGTATTATAAAATATTAAATAACATATATACATTTTTAAAACAACTACTATTACAAAATTTAACAAAATGAAATTTTTGGCACAATCTCTTCCATCGACATACTTGTTTATTCATCATAAAAATATTGGTAATGAATAAACAAAATTTAGCGAAAAGTGATATGTTCACTATTCGCTAGAATTTAAATTCATTATTTTAACGCAGTGATAATATCTTGTTGTACCTGAAATAATAATGGCTTTCACAGAAAATCAATTTTCCGTCGGTGTACTTATTTCTAGCTTTTGGATGAAACAAAATGTTCAAAATTCCAAAAAATATTACTTATTTGCACAGCAAAAACTTGCACATATTTTAAAATTGTGATGACTTTAGAGGCAAATACTTATCACGCTCGCTTACAAATCACTACTTTAATAAGCACTTGTAAATATTATTCAAATCAAATTAGATGTATTCTATAATACTAGAATTTCAGTTCCTCATAACTTAAAAAAATTAATATAAAAATTACTTTCTAAGAATGACTTCAGATGTAGTGGGTTTGGAATCAATAAACAAAGAACATCTCTCCTATGATAAGCCTGTGTTTAAATCATCACTTCTATAAATATTTTTCAGTACATACTTGGAGTAAATTCTACTTCTAACATAATAAAATTCCTCGGTTAAAAGATAAGGCCTTAACGGAATGAGTTCTAGTTCAGTTCTAGTTCAGTTCTAGTTCAGTTCGAGTTCAGTTCTAGTTCAGTTCTAGTTCAGTTCTAGTTCAGTTCTAGTTCAGTTCTATTTCAGTTCTAGTTCAGTTCTAGTTCAGTTCTAGTTCAGTTCTAGTTCAGTTCTAGTTCAGTTCTAGTTCAGTTCTAGTTCAGTTCTAGTTCAGTTCTAGTTCAGTTCTAGTTCAGTTCTAGTTCAGTTCTAGTTCAGTTCCAGTTCAGTTTATTATTTGTGATTATTTCTTACGATTTTTATTTACACCTTTATATTCAGTCAAAATACTTTTATCCTTCCGTTTTTATACAATGTTGTTCTTGCTACTTTTCTTTCTTTTTATTAACAGGTGTTAAGTTTTATCGATGAATCCAACACGTTGGGCAAATATTTGCGCATGTTTTTAGTCCGTTTAAAGTTGGTACAAGTTGTTTGATTGTTATTGACGAGAAATTGTTGGGTTTTTGCTTTCGATATTACCATGTGTGTTTTGGTTTTTTTTTATAACTTATAGGTCATTGTATTGACTCTTTTTTGGATTTTCTGTTTGCTTCCAAAAAAGTCATGTGTAATTGTATATGTATGAATATGAAGAACTAAAAAAAGGAATGTTTATTTACCTTGACCAAAATCCTTGAGTAAAACATGAAAATTTCTAGAGTATTTGTAGATTTGTATTCAATATTTTGACAGTTTGCATGTAATTTTTAAATACATTTACCTTTTGTGTTTTATTTCCTTTTTGTTAAGTAAAATTAATTTCGTGTTATAACGTTATCGTTTTTTGCAGAAAGATTTTATTATACATACATATGTATGTATGTATTTGTATGTGATTCGAAATGTTTAACACTACAGTGTATGGACAAAAATACTTACATGAAAAAAGTTTTGATGAAATTAAAATCAGATGGAATTCAATAAAATGTTCAGTCAATTTCAAAATATAATCCAATCGATCTTGCCAAGTGTATACAAATAATTTTAATATATCAGAATTATGATTAAATCGGAAATTAGTAAAAAAATTGTATAAACATTATAATGCAGATACTATCAAGGTTTGAAGTTCTAGGCTCAATAACTCCTTTAGTATTCCCCATTTCGTTTTCTTTTGAAGTTTTTCTATTTATAAAATCTTGTTCATTTTCCGGATACATGCGATTAGTTGTAAACTCTGCGTGTGTATTTATCCTGAATTATTTTTATTCTTCTCATTCGACTAGTGATTTTCATTCCCTTTTTTTAACTTCACATCTGTTTTAATTTATTTAGTTCTTTCATTTAAACATTTCTCTCCTTATTTAGAATTTATTTATTTCTTATTGTATGCGAATTTTATTGTTGTTGCTCGTTGCATGAATAGCGTGCAACAAGTAAATTAAATTTAATGATGTTAAGTAAATATTTATGATTAGCACCATTTTTAACAAACAATGTTGATTTAATTTTTACAACTTTCTATTCTCCAGCTTTAGTATATATTTTTTGGCAAACTAAAATTAAACGAAAATTGCGTGTCAAATTGGCTTTCATTAGAGAGAAAATTAAGTATGAATAATAAACACGTACGGATTATTTTGTAATACGTTTCAAAAGATTTATTCGTAAGGTTGCCTAATTTGTGTGTGGTATAAAGATTTTAAGAGAACTTTGCTCAATTTTTGGGTAATCAAATAAATATTTGTTTTAATTAAAGCCATCACAGGGTTTTCATACATAAAAAGGAACATTGGCTAGACATTGATTGGAACAATAATTAGTTACTTTTTAGTAAATAAACTAATTTATAGGCTAATACTAAAAAAACTACAATAAACTATTCGATATAATCCCCATGACTTGTTCAGAGATTAAGCAATAAACTAGTCCATACAGAATAGCATCTTGAGCCACTAATGGAAAATTACAAACAAATATTCCATCATATTTAAATGAACTACTGTCTCTCCTCATTATGACAACTTCTACAGAAGTTCTTTGAGCATACGCACAAGAGATACAAGCCGAGACTGCTCAAATCGGCGGCGGCTGGCCACTTGTAACATTTTGCAAGCCACGCCGCATCCGACTTCTTTCGGCTCAAAAGTTAAGCCGGCTTAAACGTAGCCGCTGATAAATATTGGAATCGTACTTGTATTTTATAAAATAATTTGACCAATTCTTATGCAAATTGAAAAGAGTTGCAGCACAATATTATTAAAATAGTGAAAACTACTATAATAATGTCAATTTTCTGTAGAAACAAGTAGGAAAGTATAGTCAGGCATGGCCGACCATATAATACCCTACACCATGAGTATATTTTTAAAATTTTTATTTTTTATAAAAAAAACTTTTATGTTGAATATTACCATAATTCCAAAATATTTAAGCAATTTATTGATAAAAAAACTAAAATTTCAAATATGGGCCGGTCTTCGTTAAATTTAGGAAAAGGATATATTTTTAAATAACAAAAGGATATATTTTTAAATAACAGATATAAATGGTTACAAGTCAATTTTAGACGTTTAAGACATTTTTTTAAGGGGGGTTTGTATGGGGTCAAATAAGGGCCGATCCTTACGAAAATCTGCAGTGTCATTTATACTTATAAAAAACTTATTTGTGCGAATTTTTAGATAGATAGTAGAATATTTGACGTAATTATGGCATAAAAAGTACAAATCGGGAGGTACGGTTGTATGGGGGCTAGGTGAAATAATGGACCAATTAAAACCATTTTCAATAGGCTTCGTCCCTGTGCCAAAAACATGCTTGGTCCAAATTTCAACAAATTATTTTGAAAATTGCGCCTGTACCTTGCGCACAAGGTTTACATGGACAGCCAGCCAGTCAGTCGGACATACGGACGGACATGTCTTAATCGACTCAAAAAATGATTCTGGATTGATCGGTATACTTTAAGGTGGGTATTTTTGTATGTTACAAACATCAGCACAAACGTATAATACCCTCCCCACTATAGTGGTGTAGGGTATAAAAACTAATAAAGATTGAGGTTTTTATATAACAGACTGTTGTATAGAGATTTTTCAATATAATAAACTCTGAAGAAAAAGTTAAATTGATCATTTTGCATTGCCTTGTATCTCTTATACGCACCTATTATACAGTGCTCTGTCTATGTGCTGCTAACACTTGTATACAACTCTTTGTATCGAAATCTCTATCTAGAATCTCAACTTCTAGAGGTCAAGGATGAATTAAAAACTCAAAGCAATAAATTGCAATAGCCTCGCATCTTACATGTCTGCAATATAATTACCTGAAACATTCCCATTTCTCAGTACCCAGTGTAGTTTTAGCTACAGCGTTCTTTATCTCGAAATCTCTATCTAGAACCTTAACTTCAAGGATGCTCATATAAATTGAGCAGTCCATAGAAGCTTCCGCTGAATTAAAAACTCAAAGCAGTAAACTGCAATACCCTCGCATCTTACATGTCTGTAATATAATTCTCAGAAACATTCGCATGTCTCAGTAATCAGAGTAGATCTAGGTTTAAATGGTTGGCCATCTCGTTAAGAGACGTCCGAAGACTGAAGTTCTAGGCTAACTGTGAGTACAGATTCGAATAAAACCATTGAATATCATATAGTATACAGTTATTCCGTTTACCGCTGTTTTTATGACAGAAATTTCAGCACATGAAGCTTTTGTTAAAAAGCGAACATAGAAATCAGCTCTCTTGGCGATTTACTTATTAAACTGAGTCAGTCGTTGTCGTGAGCTTGTGTGCGAGTACGAGAGAGCAGAAGATGTTGTAATCTATATAGCCATATTACTATGGCTTTTCTACACCCGCATATGGTGCTAGCTGCCTTAAAAACTCTATCTTGGTTATTCAGATGTCCTATTTTACATTGTCTGAGAGAGTTTTCCCCCGAGGTATGTTTCTTTGATAATAGCTCCCATCTTTGTCTATTGAAATTCGGGAGTATAGAGTTGCTGTCCAGACTGGTCAATTGTTTGAGGTTCCTTCGAGATCTACTTAGTGGCTGTCGTTAAAAGTAGCGGTTAAATGATTTGATGTATGGTAAAGTCTATATTTCGGTATAAGTTCGATGCTGTTTCCGAAGACAACAGATACCACACAGAGGAAGATTTTAGGACTAAGCGTTGTAAATAAGTTAATGTTAATTGTATATGATAAAGGATGAACATAGGGATATGCTAGCCACCCACCCATATACATAGAACAGGTGTGCCGTATGTTGTTCTTTTATGAGTGTGACGGATAAATGAGAAGTATGCTATATATATGGGGAGCGAAATCTGTTAATACCAAAATTACCACAACGTGGTCCTGTAAGTAAGAACAAAGTCGAAACTTCGGTCTACCGGTTACATCTCTAGAAGCTGTTGCCGACTCAACAGATGCGTGGTGAAGTGATGTTATACCTCTCGGAAGTAAATCAACGGAGAAGTAATGGTCAGAGATTAGATAGCTTAAGTACTTGGAGAAAGTATTAAAACTAAACATTCGTATACCTAAATTGCAACCTGCGTGTAAGGTACACAATGGGGCAGTGGTGAATTATTACTTTTACTCACCAAGCAAGTGTTCACGTAAAACACTTCGACTTCATGTCTAAAAGAGTTATCTCTACTCCTTTTAGTGAGCTTATGACAAGAGAATAGTAGATGTTATGACAGCAATTTGCTAATGAATTGAAAAACCGGCTAACAGAAATTCCATTTGTCCAGTGCCAACAATATCGATTCTGGCAAAGCATTATTAAAGACTCTCTTCATTTCTAGAAAAGCCACTTTTGATTAAGAACTTTTTCAACTAAATCTACAAGCGAATTTAAAGCAATCTCAATAGATTTACTCATGTATGCTGAGACGTGGAGAAAGAATCAGGATTAGTCGTGAATCGTATAGACCATGGTGATCCTCAGATATGAACTATCATACGAATATATCCGTATCAATAAGGAGATCATCAGATGTCCGCATTATGATTAAGTTCAGCCGGTACAATGCTGTCAGGATCCGGTAATTTGTACATGTCTAAGTCTACGAGTGTTATGTCAAAATTTCTAGTTAAATGAGAGTGTTTGCTTGGAACATGCGCTTAGTTCCAAAATTCTGCAGCTTGCTCTGTTAGGAGAGACAGACTGCCAAGGCCAAGTGGAAGTCAAATAGAATATCAAAGGTCTCTTTTTCGTTTATCATTCAATTGCCGCAATACTTTTGAATGAAGCTAGGAAAACCGTTGATAAGGAAAAAAGTCTGAAAAAACATTCCAAGCCGATACAAAATGATGGGTGTTGAAGACAAACTAGTAGATCCGAAATCACTATTAATGCAAAGAAAAACTCTATAAACTTGGCCATAGATAAGATATTAGCTAGGCTTTAAACTAGTCTATAGTCTAAAACACACACATATATGTACATATTTCTGTTTATTTTTTTCATATTCTTAATATTTACTATAATTTTTTTAACCTCAAGAAATTTAATTTTATATAAATGCAGCAAAACAACTCAACGAAGAAAAAATTTGCAATGAAAAACTTTAAAGTTATAAAACATTACCGCAAAATTAGTGAAACTTTTTTTAGTTTAGTTTTTAGTTTTCTTTCTTTTTCACTTAAAATTTGCCATAAATAATGTCTTAACACTTTAAAAGTGTTAAAGCAACAAAATATATATAGTGTATCATATAGCTGGACTTTGTGCTTTTTCTATAGTTGTTTACAAATTCTTACTTACATTTTCTTTTCCAACAAATGAAAAACTAAGACTGAACACCAAAATATATAAAAAAAAAGTTTATTTAATTTTATTATTTAAGAGAAATTTATATTTGATTACACCATTGCATATTAAATTTGATTTAATTTAAAAGTTGAATAAACTTAATACTCGTCATATATTTTATTCATATTAAACAAAGGAAAACAACATGAAATGACTTACAAACATGTCCAATCCAATATGATTTACTTAAGCAATTTCTCTCTTTCGCAGAACAAATCTTTTCACATGTGTATGTTTGTGTTTAAGTATCTGTGTGGATTTATATATCAATTTGTGATAGTATAAGTATGTATGTATGTTGTTATTATTGTTGTTGGTCGTACTTAAGTAATAAATCATAAGAGTGAATAAATCATAAAGGCAACATTTTCAATTGACATAAATATGACACACTCCTACACAGACACATATAAACCCTAATTCATACATATACTAACACACACATGTTTATAATTAGGATGGATACCAGAAAGTGAGTAAATATCGGAAGGCAGACTTTTTGGTTAATATATTTACAACACCTTGAAAGGTGTCTCTGAAGAGAAATTCTAAAGCGAAATTCTCTTTTCATAGAAACCTTAGAGGGTACCAATAAATAGACAAACCGACTACAAATAATATTGCCAACCTAATGTACATGTGTATTTATAAACTTGTGTTATAAAAAAAGTGTTATTGTATTTATTGTGTGTATTTAAGCCTCTGTTGTATCTGAATTGATATCAACATCATCTATAATGATGTTACTGCTGATAATGATAATGGTGACGATGATGACGATGATTATAATCACAATACTAATAACAATAATAAGAATGATGATGATAATAATAATGGCATGAAAATTGACAGTATTATTGTCATGTTTATCCCATCTAAATACGATGAAACTAAAGTTGTGTGCAGCAAATAAGCTGGCAGTCAGTTATAATATATATTAAGAAGTATTGAGAAAGAAAATATTACTACTTGTTGGCTGTGGCAAAGTTAAATAGGGGAATGTACTCCAAGTTCAGTTGTAGTTCAGTTCTAGTTCGGTTCTAGTTCGGTTCTAGTTCAGTTCTAGTTCAGTTTTAGTTCAGTTTTAGTTCAGTTTTAGTTCAGTTCTAGTTCAGTTCTAGTTCAGTTCTAGTTCAGTTCTAGTTCAGTTCTAGTTCAGTTCTAGTTCAGTTCTAGTTCAGTTCTAGTTCAGTTCTAGTTCAGTTCTAGTTCAGTTCTAGTTCAGTTCTAGTTCAGTTCTAGTTCAGTTCTAGTTCAGTTCTATTTCAGTTCTATTTCAGTTCTAGTTCAGTTCTAGTTCATTTGTAGTTCAGTTCTGATTTTTATTATATTTATTTATATTTATTTATATTTGTTCAATTCACAATTAAGTTGTATATTGTATCTACTAAAGTGTAGTAACAGTGATTGTGAACAGATTTTTGTAGCAAGTCATAAGTTTATGTTCACAATAAAAAAACAATCAAAACATACAATGTCAAAAGTAGAAAACAAATAATATTAAACTAATTAAACGAGCAAAATAAATCAAATTAATTTCTTTTTATTTAAAATTCTATTATTTTCGTTATTTCACATTTTAAACTAATGAATAAACAGTTTTTAATAAAATTTTATTTTTGTTTTGGTAAACAGCTGTTTGTTTGTAATTTGTGTGTTACCACTTTATCGTTTTTTATGCCTAAATCGATTGAATATTTTATTTATATCATGAAATAAACAATTGACAACACTGAATTTTCTTACGACATTCGAAAAACATATGAAAAGTTGTCGTAAGAGTTGTATAGAACTTTTGCATAGAAAATACCAGCAACATTGTTATGACTATTGTAGCAGCTGCTGACATACAATGCATACAACGCTACAACATCGATTGTGAATTGAACAATTATATTTATATATTATATACCAATAAAACAATATATTGTTGCATTAATTCATAAAAACTATATACTTATTTTTATTTAATACAATTCAACAAGTAGTTATACTTCCCAGTTTTTATCAGCCTACATGTTTTTGGTCACATACAAACTCGTACATAATAAATAACTGTACCAGACTCACATATACATACATATATACTCATACTAAGTGTATTTAGTCTAAAAGTATATTTAGCAGTAGTCGCCCATAACTATGAATGATGTTATTTATTTTTTATGACACCATAATAGAATAAGAGTCAAATCGGTAGCATCAGCACAAACAGTAGCAAATTCACGCAGCGTTAATATATCACATAGATACTTTAGTATCTTTATATGTCTGTCTAGCAATCCGTCTATACAGATATAAAGTATATGCCGTTTATCCATGTCAGTCTACTCATCTCAATTCAATATTTAACATAACAATTGTTTTTCATTTCGTTGAGATTTATAATGTTGTTGTGTATGTCTATCTCTGAATAAAATTGCATTGTCGTTATAATATTTATGTGATGATTGCGGAAATGTGTCAAGTGATCTTTACGATGGCATTTAAAGTATTAAATATGAATTTTTCAATTGCAGCTGATAAACTGCTTCTACTATACACTATCAATTAAATATTTATTTATAAATTTGCTTTAAAAGTCTATAGTATTTAGATTTAAATTAGTTTAGTTTGATTTTAGATATATTTATTAACATTATTTCGTTTAACTGCTATATTTGCAAAGTTTTAAGTTTAACCTAAACCTAAGAATTGTGCAAAAATAAATTATCTCTAACTGAGCAATAGTTTAACTCTAAAATGTTCAATACATTAATTTACACATACATAAGTACATATATGTACCGGAAATAAATCACACATACACACAAGTACATATGAGATGTATGTATTGTATATCTTAATATGCAATTATAATTATGAACATATTTTTTTCTATGGTTCTTATATGTACATATTTTCTTTGACAGTTTTATTGCTAATAGCCTAAAGACATTTTGTGATTTGTTTTAATAATTTCTCTCTTATCATTTTAAATTTATGAGCTTCACTTTTGCATTTGTTTAAATATAAATTATATAAATTTTTTGTTACAAAAAGTAAATTTTATAAGAAAATGATATGATAAAATATGTAAAAGGAAATTATTGTATGCGTTATCTTGATATTATTTATTTGAATTTATTGTTTGAGTTAACTCCATATTACATTTGTACATTTAACATTTAAAAAAGTATAGATATATTTATAGTATATTCCTATATGTTGCGCTTATATAAAACTATTTTCCAAAAGTCAACTATAGGACTTTGAACTGGACTTTAAACTATGCTTTGAACTTTGACTTGGCTGTATTATGAAATAGACTTTTGACTGGAATTTAAATTAGATCTTAAATAAGGTTCTGAACTATACTTGATTTTTAAATTTGACTTTAAACTAAACAATTATTGACTCTTTTTATACCCTTCACCTTCGTGAGAAGGGTATATATAAGTTTGTCATTCTATAATATAATTTTCCGACCCTATAAAGTATATATATTCTGGATCCTTAGTCGATTAAGCCATGTCCGTCTGTCTGTCTGTCTGTCTGTCTGTTGAAATCAGTTTTTAGAGGTCCCCGGATATCGGCGAGATCCGAATCTTCAATAATTCAGTTAGACATGCTTTCGAGAAGATCGCTATTTAAAATCAGCAAAATCGGTCCATAAATAACGGAGATATGAGCCAAAATCCGAGACAACCTCTGAAAATTTCATCAAAAAAGCCAATTTTTTTCATGCTTTGTTAAAAAAGCAACAACAACACTGTGAATTGGATAAAGATGTACATGTGCGTGTGGAGATGTATTTGGTTTTATTATTTTTTGTATGTTTGGATGCTGTTCTGTTCTCACGAAGGTGAAGGGTATAACAAGAACAAGGAGATAAAGCAGTAAATATTACTTATATTGGTAATACAGCTCATATTTGTTTGAGGGTGGTAATACAGTTTGACGGTGGTATTACAGTACAAGGGTTAATATTTCTTTCTGCTACAGTTTATATTTGTTTGTGTGTATGTTATGTGTGACATGTGTGCAGAGATACAAAATAAATAAAAACTGTTTTTTAAAACATACTTTGTGAAGGGTATATAAGATTCGGCACAGCCGAATATAGAAATACTACTTGTCTATACTATATTCTGCAATTAATTTTAAATTAGTTCTTGAAATACTTTCAACTATATTAAATTTGACATTAAATTTGGAAACCCAGAAGATATTTGTTCCTGTATAGATCCATTTGTGGCCACATGTGTTCATGCGACTATTTGTCGCGAGCAATGGAGTGGGAGTTTTCTGTGATCTGTCTCTTTATCTGCTGAGCATGTTGCCAGCTCTGATCTAAGTATCACCAATATTATTGCCATACGAAATTTCGTGTATCCTTATCCAAATTAGGGTAATATTCGAATGTCTCGCCATCTCATTGAGAGACGTCCGACATTCATGGCCAAGTATTGATTACTCGGTATAAGATCTATGATATTAGCATAGCAAGTTAGACTCAATTGCAAAGCCGGTTGAACGGATGGAGCCGTTTTGAAAGCGCGAGTGATAAGAAGCGCAGTAGATCACATGACCTTTACCAGTTATTGTGTAGCCTTTTCAAGCACCCGCCACCAGACAACTACATCGGCATAGGCGACTGTTTTGTAACCAAGAGAGTCTAGTTTTACCAGAATATTTATGAGATTGGTCATAATACTACAACTTGAGGAGTGCCTCTTATAGACTTTTAAGATATTATTGTATCTCCTAGAAAAGATTCAATAATCCTGGATTTTCAATATATTCAACGAGTGTATAAAGAGCTCCCCTCAACAGATTAACCTATTGTATATGCATGTTGACAGGCATAGCGAAAGGATTTGTCAATCGGAGACTCTTGGGTAACGACGTTGTAAATACCTCCAAAAACACAAAGGCCAGTAAGTATGTCTATAAGAGGTACTAAAGAGTGTCTTTGAAATGTCCAAAATTAAGGTGGTAATTAACTTGAGTTCTTATTTTTCCAATGTTCATTCCAAGCCACCGACGTATACATATATACTTTTGCAAAGCACTTTCGTCTAAGGTAAGTTGCTCTTTCGATGTCAATTTTATTTTCCCAGTTGTCATTGTATCTTCCACAGGGGTATGTTAACGTTATCATAAAACTCTGGAGAAAAGAGGTGTGGTAGCACTCTAGTCTGCAGGACTACAAAGTAGTGACTAAAAACAAAGACTTTGGTTTATTTTATGGATTCGTATGTCGATCTACTAAATACATCTCTAGGTGCATTTGCCGAATAAAAAGAGGACATTCCATCTGTTTGGTTGTAAATTAATGTGGTGTTTTTTTATCTCAGAAGTTAAACAACTGACAGGTTTTAGATAGCTTGAGTAAGGTGCTTGGTAAAATGTGCCGGGCGTAAGATGTGTTACTAATACTGCAAGTCTGTCGGGACTATAAACATGCAGTGTCATTGATTGAAGTTGCTTTGGAATCCACGTAGTGATTGTGTTGGTTTAAGGACTGATATTTGCTTACGCTATATATGTACCTATTTCTGGATTCTTTCGGGTCGACGCTTGTACATGCTGCATTGCTTTCATGAACATTTTGCCACCTTGATTTTTCGTCCTGAAGACACTGGTATTCACGTTTAGCATTCGTGTTTCTGCCATTTTCTCCTCAAATCAGGGAGTAGAACCAAATATTATCAGAAGAATTCCATAGGGTACCTAGAGAACATCAATATTATATTTTATCCTTTGAAAAATGGTTTATGATCAATTTATTTACAAATATTTTTATTTTTACATAGCAAAGAAAACCATGTAGGCGTATGATTAATATCTGTAAATTACAACAAGTATACGATATTTATTCAAACATTATTTTTGTCTTACAGATATTCAAAAATTTTGTTAAAAGTTATTATATTGTAGAAAAAAATGTTCAACATTTGTAGCAGCTATACACATGCTTTATCCTTTTTTCTCAATTTTGAAAGATTTATTGTGATACTACAAATTTGTTGACACTTCTTATTTTGTTTTGTTTTTTACTTTTCTCGTCTCTAGCCCCCAAAAAACTTTACAAATTTATTTTAAAAATTACATAATTTGCTTAACAAGAATACCAACAAACTTGTGGTAAAAACTCAGTTTCTTAAGTAAAACCAAAAAAAGTATAAAATCTTTTATGTTTCTTTTTATTGTTTGTTGGCTTAAAGAGTTCATAACTCGTTTACACGAAAACGACATTTTGTTCCCTCCTTCAGTCAACAGGAGACTCAGGTGTTTCCGTTTAACACCGCTAGGATTTGTTTTCTTGTACAAAATATGGTTACAAGTTTCGCAGTTAATTATACCATAATGCCACTAACCATTTTCTTTTTAAAAACGTCACTCTCTTCCAACGTTTCTTCTCGCTCTCACTGGGAATGCATGAAGAACACATACACCGACATTGTTAAAAACTTGTAGATTTTGCAGGTAAGTATATGCGTTTGTGTGTTTTTATATGTGTGGTCTTAAGAAAATAATGTAAACTTCACATTTTATATGAGAAGGTATTAAACAAAATGTTTTTGCAACATGTGGTCTCTATGTAAGTTTTGTTTAGAAAAGTTCCAAAAGAGAATAAAGAATTTGGAATGGTGCGTTGTTGTGTGTGGTTTGAGTACTTAAGAAAATTTGTAATTTCTTAAATTTAAGTTTGTTGTAGGTAACTAGAAATAAATTTGCATTATTTGGAATATTATGTTTCAAAAGTGATTATTAAAGATGTGTTTTTGAAAATTTTCTAGAATATTTCTAAAAATTTTTTTTATTTAAAACTAAATTTTGAAGTAATATTTTGAATATAACAAAACATAGGACTATCTTCAGTGGGAGTAACCAAGGATGACGAAAGTATATGGTTTGATACATATAACTTGTCATAAGCAAGGAAGTACATATACATACATACATATGCACTGTTAGGATTTATCCTGTGATGTTGCTATAAACGAAAGTACGAGCACTAACTAACTAACTAACTAACTAAGAAACTAACTAACTAACTAACTAACTAACTAACTAATTAACTAACAAACTAACAAACTAACAAACTAACAAACTAACAAACTAACAAACTAACAAACTAACGAACTAATTAACTAACAAACTAACAAACTAACAAACTAACAAACTAACAAATTAACAAACTAACAAACTAACAAACTAACAAACTAACAAACTAACAAACTAACAAACTAACAAACTAACAAACTAACAAACTAACAAACTAACAAACTAACAACTAACAAACTAACAAACTGACAAACTAACTAACTAACTAACTAACTAACTAACTAACTATCTAATTAACTAACTAACTAACTAACTAACTAACTAACTAACTAAGTAACTAACTAACTAACTAACTAACTAACTAACTATCTATCTATCTATCTATCTATCTATCTATCTATCTATCTATCTATCTATCTATCTATCTATCTATCTATCTATCTATCTATCTATCTATCTATCTATCTATCTATCTATCTATCTATCTATCTATCTATCTATCTATCTATCTATCTATCTATCTATCTATCTATCTATCTATCTATCTATCTATCTATCTATCTATCTATTTATTTATCTATCTATTTATCTATCTAACTACCTAACTAATGGGCTCTGTGAAATCGTGCAACAATACACACACAGACATAGCTTGATCGTCTTAGAATCTTATTTGCACCCGGAATATATATACTCTTTGGGGTTCATGAGTAATATTTCAATGTGTTGCAGACGGATTCGATATATCCCCATCTCTTTTGATAATGTATATAAAATTAAATATTACCTTCTACTCACTTTCACTTTACATTTCAAATATCGTTTGTACATCATGCATACAAAATATTACAATCTACTTGAACCTTTTACACTCTCATAAGTTACTAATTGAATTAAATATCAACAACAATCACAGCACTAGCATTATCAACAACATTAACAGCAGCAACAGTATCATCAACACGCCAGTAAAAAAAAGAGAAATGAAAGATAATTTAAAGTATTATTGTATACAATTGATTAAACAACAATTGAAATATTTTAGTAGCCCAACAACGGTTGGCAAACACGGTGCGTTTTTTGCTTTCCCAGTTTATTTTTTTTTTATTTTTCACATAATTATTTTGTTTTCTTTTTTTTTTTTTTGCAAAAAAAATTTTTGAATTTTCATGCAACAACGGGAAAAATGTTAAATAAATATTGAAGTTTACAAATAGAAAAAATCTAAAATTCAGCAAACAAAATAGAATAAACACATATTGCAGCTTTTGTACTTACAACCCGTATCTAAACGAAAAAAAAATAACATAAATGAAAAAAAATTAAATTGAACTAGTGAATAGAAATTGTAACGAGAAAAAAAGTATTGCTAAACAGTAGAGGAGAACGATAATATTACAAAAAAAAAATCGTGGAAATAATCGAAAAATTAAAATCAAAATGGTGGAAAATCGAAAATTGTTTTATGCAATTAGTTTGATGTTATTGACTTGCTGTCAAATTATTACAATGTTGCCACATAATGTTGCAAGTAGTGAGAGTAGTAGTGTAGCAACAACGACAACAACAATAACAACTAGTAATAGCAATAGCAATAACAGTGAAAACAATAAAGCTGAAATGCAGCAGCATGATAATAACAACAAGAGCAACAAAAACATCAACAATGACGATAGTGATTCCTTAATAATAGCGGCAGAAAGAAAACAAAAACAAAAAACAATTGTTTCGAGTGAGAATGTATGGGAGACCCAGGAGAATGATTCCAGACCAACAGACAATATTGATGATTTGATTTTTCTCGACAAACGACCAATTAACCAACATCATCAGCACGAAAAACAGCTGCAACACCAGCAGAAGCAGCAATATCATCATCATCACCACCATCACCACGAGTCGCAAGACCACCTACAGCAACCAACAAATGAACAAAACCTTTTTGAATTTCATCACATAACCATGGAAAGTGGCAGCAGTAGCAGCAACAGTAATACCAACAGCAATAGCAATGAAGATACAGATTCATTAACAGATACAACATACTCAACAATGATTGTTGTCGATGATGATGATGACGACGTTGCAGATGATGGCATACCGCACGAAATTGAATTACAACCCGATATCAATGAAGAGGTCACTCCCCTCACAGTAACACCCTTGGATTTAAGTGATTTTCTATCATTAATACCCGCTACTAAAGTTAAAACAATTGTTAACCATTATTACCACAACGATCCGGAAGTTCAACGTGCCCATGCCTTTATGTCTAGTCGTGATTTTTTAATGCTCAAACATCATATAATTGCCGTACCGGAAATGTCAGCATTTTTACGTTATTTAAATAATAGCGGCTTAGATTTAGTCAAATTTGTCACAGCTTTAACAAATTTAACCTCATACGATGCCGCGAACACTATCCGAACACAAAATTCAACAGCAGATCTGAATGCAGCAATGGCGGTGTCAGTTGAGGAACAAACAACGACATTTATGGCGGAAACAAATGGTAAGTGAAAGTAATAAAAAAATACATAAATTTTTATAATAAATCATTTAAATAAATTTATATTGTATAGACATTAGGATTTTTATACACCACTATAGTGGAAAGAGTACTATGCGTTTGTGTTGATGTTTGTAAACCCCCCAAAAAAATATTGGTCCTACATTCACATTGAAGTATACCACTTAGCTCAGAATCAGTGAGTCGATTAGCTTTGTCTGTCTGTCCGTCCGACCGTCTGTGTGTCCATGAAAAGCTTGTACGCATGCTACAGTTCGCAATTTTTACAACATATTCTACTCCTGAAATTTGGAACATACTCTTCTCTTAACCCTAGATCAAGTGTTGTTTAAAATGCTTTAAATTGGGCTATCAATTCGCCTAGCAAACAAAAACATCGTACACCCTAGTATCATGCTTCGAATAAAGCGGTTTGGTTAGAAGGGGGACCATACGCCACCTTTTTTTGCATATTCTCAATTTTGTCATTAATTCATATACAAAGATATGTAAGCTTTAGTTTTATCCATTTCAATCATTCCTATAACATCTTAATGTACACAGTTTTAACTTTTTCTGCACTGACCAAAACGGTAATACTGTTCAACCCTTTGGGGTATACGAGGCAAAGGTATGGTAAAAATTTGACATTACCTTTAACTTTTTTTGCTGATTTATACTTTTATACATTAAACGAAGATATTTATTGTTTAATTCACATAAATTACAAAAAAAAACCTAAAACAATTTGCAATTGATTCCTTGTATTTGTAGTATGTACCCCCGAAATGGGACACTTATGCCAAATACAAGGCGTATTTATATATTTCTGTATTATCTCTTATATGTTTTCAATCACAAAAACTAAAAAAATTAGCACAAAATTCACACAGTTAAAAATATTTTCACAAGCCTTTGAAAAACAATTAATCATGTCTATGTTGAAATTACCCCTCAAACTTTCATGGATGATATATAATTGATAAACAAAAATAAAATTTAATAATTTAGTAAAATCAGTAACTCGATTTTCTAGTTATTCAAGTTAGGCAGATGTATCCTATGCACATGATCGGGCGAGGCCGAATATATAATATTTCGAATAAAATGTGATTTAGTTCTCATAATAAAGCATTTAAGTATATCCTTGCCTCGGATATATTTAAGCCATTTATTGTTTAATAAAACTGTGGATATTTAAGTAAAATTTTGATGGGGGCTTTTTATAGGGGCTAGGATCAAATGAGGCCCTTTAATTATAAAGTTCATCAGGGTCATCAAGGCTAGTCTAGAACTTGGTTTTGCAGCTTTGTGTCGTGATACGAGTATATTAAAGATAATTATAAACTTAAAAGCCCTATTTGGCGGGTTCAGTTGTTCAGTTCAGGTGAAATAATGGACCGATGATAACTATCTTCAATAGGCTTCGTCCACAGTACCATAAAAGATCATGTGCCAAAATTCATTGAATTTTCTCTAAAATTGCGACTTGTACAAACCCTATTCGGGGGTACAGTTGTATGGGGGCCAGGTGAAATAATGGACCGATCTTAACCATTAGGGTTCGTCCCTGGAGTAGAATATCATGTTCCAAATTTCATTGAGTTATCTTCAAAATTGCGATCTGTAGTTTGATTACAACGTTTACATGGACGGACGACGGACATAGCTAAATCGACTTAGAAAATGATTCTGAGCCGATTGGTATACTTTAAGGTGGGTATCTGTGCGTAACAAACATCAGCACAAACTCAATATACTCTCCCCACTAAAGTAGTGTAGGGCATAAGAATGATTTGTTTGAACGTTATCACTACTAAACTGGTAAACAATTTTTCTTGAAATTTTCACAATGTATTATTTTGAAGTTTAAAGTGGGCGAGAAGCCACGCCCATATTAAAAAAATATAAAATCTGTATATTTTGTCGGAGCCACTTCAGTGTCAATATGATTATTTAGGTTTAAAAGTGGTTGGATTGGCATAAGGGGGTGTGGCACCTCCTTAAAAATTGGAAACTATTAAAGTTATATTCATAAAATTTAGCAGGAATAACTTTAACATCCATGTAAACATTTTGGGTAATAAATGGGTGGACTACCCATAAAGCGTGCGGCACCTCTCCTATTAATTAAATACAAAAATTCCGTTAGTGCCGGTCCACACTAGGAAACTTTTAATTTTGCGTGAGAAAGAAAGATAAATAATATCATGCATCTCTCTCGCGGTGCGGAGTTTCTCGTACTCGGAAACTTGTTTTGTTTTGTTTTGTTATTATTTTCATTCGTATAACAATAAATCAATGTAATTTACACGTAGTTTCAAAAACAAAAGTTTCTATGTGTGGACATTAAGAAAACTTCAAGAGAGAATTAAGAAAAAGTTTATCAACAAAAGTTTCCTAGTGTGGACCAGGTCTTATCTAGAAAACTAATAGAATTAAATTCTTTAAATTTTTCACTATGAAATTAAATGTTCATCTGAAGAAAATAGAGCGGTTTTTCATCTGGGGGGCTTGAAGCCACTATGTGAAACTTTGACATTCATGTGAACGTTAAGAAAATATCGGGCTGACTTTAAGTGAGGGGCTTGGGACATATGAGCTAAATACACAATTTCGTATATCTTGGAAACTGTTAGATTATTTAAATTTTTCATAGATAGAAATTATATGTAAGATATTGTAAAAATCGTAAAGTGGGTTTTTCTTTATGCTTTTAAGGTAGAAAAGTTAGTGTTCAATATACCAACATCTCAAAAAATCGAGGTATACATAAATTTTATAATTTCGTTTACGATGCTGCCGAAAATATGTTAAATATTCAAAATTTGCGTAGAAAATCGAATGTCGTGGTCATATTTATAGGAATCGATCCAAATATCCCCCCAGTCACGACCAATAAATTGTTTAAATATACCAAAGGCATTTAGCTTAAATGTTTTATTATGATAAAAAAGATTACATTATATTCCCTGGCGTAGGGTATCAGTCCCGCCAGACTATAATTTCTTACTTTGTTTTACCTTGTTGTAGGGTGAATCATAGAAAAGAATCAAATACAAAGCAACACTAATAATTATTTAAATAAAACATTACAATTTTTACAAAACTTTATTCTCATTTTCTTTCTCCAAAACCCATTGCAGACATAGAATATGCACAAAAACAAAACAATAAAATAACACCGACAATATCAAATATTGAAATCCAAATTACAACAAACCCGCCAACAACAACAACAACAACATTAACAGAAACAACAACAATAGAAGATATAGAAACAACAACAGTTAAAGAACAACTAAATGGTTTACATGGATTAGTTGATAGTGTTTTGGACGTATTGCCACAGGATCAAATACTCGCAACGTTCTTTGATAAACTCGAAGCCAATGAACAATTTTCAAAACTAGTCGATAGTATTGGCAGTCCAGAATTTGCTAAAATACTAAACAACATGCAGGTGAGTGAATTCAATAACACGTTTCATCTTTATTTGATTTCTTTGTTTTTTTTTTGTTCTCCCCCTAAAACCAAAGCTCAAACATTCTATAGACCAGCAAACAAATAACAGGCGTTTTTAACAAAAAAGTAAAAAAAGTTTTATATTTTAAACCTTTTATTTTTTTCTGGTTTTTCCTAAATAAAATATCAATAGATTTCTATAGAAAATAAAAACATACAAAGTGTTCAAAAAAATTAAATTTCACCAGAGAATCAAAAAAAAAAAAAAAAAAAACTGTGTAGAAAACAAACTTTTTGTTCAAAGGCAATATAGTAAAATTCGATTGTACGTGCTCTGTTATACAAAAGACTTTTAAATATAAAACTTTTTCCTAAAGTTTTTTTTTTTTGAACATTTTCATAAACTGCCATTGGGCAGAGGGGAGTATTAAAATTTGAAATTATGTACGGGTATGAAACCCTATACACTTTTGATGAAAACAAAAACCTAACCTTTTGCTTGCCATTTGTTAAAATTTTACTTTGTTTTTCTTTCTGAAAAAAAACTCATTTTTAAAAATAAAAGAACAAAATAACTTATATTAAATTATAAACACAAATAGTAACAGCCCTTTATGTAAAGGTAATAATTTGTGTCAAAAACGTGATTGAAATTTTTATGCGTAATATTCAAGACCCTTCTTTAACTAATGTGATTTTAAGATCTTTTTTAATTTTTTTTAAAGTATATGTAATTGTAACGTATTATTATTTAGATGGATATATTTCAAACAAAATCATATATTTTTAGTGGGACTGATCACTGGAGGAGGACTAAATAAATATTTTCAATACAAGTTATATTTAGAGAGCCCAGATTCAAAAAATCGGTATAATGGCTACTCCTACAACATTTCAAAAGTAGCACTAAGTGAACTTGTTTCCTTTCTGCGAAAGGGATAATTAAACCCATTTTATTTTGAAGATGATTATACAAATGCGTGTAATTTATTATACCACTTTAGTGGTATATACCCTGAGTTTGTGCTGATATTTGTAACGCACAATAGTACTGGTCCTATTCCCACCTTAAAGTATACCAATCGGCACAGAATCATTTTCTGAGTCAATTTGACTGTCTGTCCGTCTATATGTCTGTCTCTCTGTCCGTCCATATACACATTGCAATCAAATTTGGTACATGATCTTCTATTGTCCCAGGGACGAAGCCTACTGAAAATGGTTAAGATCGGTGCATTATTTCACCTAGCCCCCATAAACTGAACCCCCGAATAAGGCTTTTAAACTTTGTAATCAAACTACAGGTCGCAATTTTAGAGATAATTCAATGAAATTTGGTACATGATCTTTTAGGGTACCGTAGACGAAGCCTATTTGAAATGGTTAACATCGCTTCATTTTTTCACCTAGCCCCCATACAACTGAACCCCCGAATAAGGCTTTTAAACCTTGTAATCAAAATACAAGTCGCAATTTTAGAGATAATTCAATGAAATTTGGAACATGATCTTTATGTTACCGTAGACGAAGCCTATTGGTTTACATTATTTCACCTAGCCCCCATACAACTGAACCAGCCAAATAGTGCTTTTAAGTTCATAATTATATTAAATATACTCATATCTCGACAAAAAACTGCAAAAAACCAAGTTTTATACAAGACTAATAGACTAATAGGTTCTCATATGACCCTAGCCCCTATAAAAAGCCCCCATTAAAACTTCACTTAAATGTCCACAATTTTATTCAACAATAAACGGCTTAAGTATGTATATCTGAGGCAAGGTACAATTCAACTTAAATACTTTATTATGAAAACTAAATCACATTCCTAATAACATCAAAATTACTTCCTGTGATTGACTTTAGATGTAATGAATTTGCAATCAAATGCAAAGAAAACCCCTCCATAACAAGCCTGTGTTAAAATCATCAATTATTCAGGTCTTTTTCAGTACCTCAATGGAGTAAATTCTAGTTCTTTTTCACTTCTTTGGAAGTTGTTTATTTTTTTTTTGTCATACCCTCCACCACCTTCAGTGGTGATAGAGGGTATAAATAAGTTTGTTGTTCCATGTGTAACACCAAGAAATATTCATCTAAGACCCAACAAAGTATTCTGGGTCCTTGTGAAATTCTGAGTCGATTAAGCTATGTCTGTCTGTCTGTGTAAAACTAAGACAAGGAGATTAACTAAATTCACCAAAAATATTTATTATTATCCTAAGCAGTTTGGTATTAAAAATTAGCAAAATCGGCTCACAACGTAAAAAGTTATAAGTAAAAATTTCGGACTACCTGGAAAAAAATTACGTCAATAAATGAGTCAACCGACTAGTAAACCGAATAGTCAATATATGAGTCCTCTCACTATTCCATAGATTATTAAATAAACTATCCCATAGATTTGTCCATGTCCATAGTCACAGGCAATTCAGTAGTCTTGTAAGAACATTGAAAAGTCCATTGACAATTTTAATCAGCAAACTGGTCAATAGACTATTCAGAAGACTAGACAAAATTCTAGTTAATAGTTTAGTCAATAGATGAGTCAATAAACTAGTCGACAGACTTATCAATAAACTAGGCAACTAACTTTTCAATAGACTAGTCAGCTGACTAGTTCATAAACTATACAACAAAGCATTCTACAGACTTGGCAATAGGCTAACAAGCAGACAAATCAATAGACTAGTTAATCGATTACTGAATATGCTAGTTAACATGTTAGTCCACAGGCTAGTCAACAGAATAGTCAATATATGGGTCCTCTTACTCTTCCATAGACTATCCAAAAGGCTTGTCCATGTCCATAGTCACAGACAAGTCAATAGTCTAGTAAGTACATTGAAAAGTCCATTGACAATTTTACTCAGCAAACTACTCAATAGACTATTCAGAAGACTAGACAAAATTCTTGTTAATAGTTTAGTCAATAGATATGTCAATAAACTTGTCGACTGACTTATCAATAAACTAGGCAACAAATTTTTCAATAGACTAGTCAGCAGACTACTCCATAAACTATACAACAAACCATTCTACAGACTTGGCATTAGGCTAACAAGCAGACAAATCAATAGACTAGTTAATAGACTATTCAATAGACCAGTCAACTTATTAGTCCACAGAATAATCAACAGAATAGTCATCAGAGTAATTAACAGACTAGTCAATAAACGAGTTAAAACATTAGTTAAAAGACTAGTGTTTTAACTACTCAACTGACGTATCATCCAATCATACATTGACTTGTCAACAGACTAGCCAAAGACTAATCAACTGCGTACACTAGTAACAGTCTAGTAAACAGACTAGTCAACACATGAATTAACTGACTAGTCTGTTATTAGTATATTCACTAATATTTTGCCTAGTCTATTGACTATTCTGATGACTAATCAAGAGAAAAGTCAACTGAGTAATGAAAAGACTAATCAACAGTCATAAGGATTGTCAAGAGACTAGTTAAAGACAAATCAATTATCCAAAAGCTAATCAACTGACTAGTCAACAGACTACTACATTGACAAGTAATAGTCTAACAACAGACTAGCCAAAACACTTATAAACATATAGAAATTAGACTAGTCAATAGCCTAGTCATCAGACTAGTCAACAGACTAGCCAAACAATAATCAACTGACAAGTCAACAGACTAGTCCATAGACTAATCAACTGTCAAGACAATAGACTAGCCAAATACTAATCAACTGACAAGTCAACAGACTAGTCCATAGGCCAGTAAAAGTCTAGTTAACATACTTGCCAACAGGCTAGTCAACACAGTAGCCATCAGGCTAGTCAACAGTAAGACCAACCAAGAGACTAGTTAAAAGGCTACAATAAAAGTATAGTTAATAAATAGTCGACAAATTAATTTATTACGTCATTCATACAATATTTTATTTTCAATATTTTTTAAAATTATTTCAAACATACATATTAAAATTACATTAAAAAATCTCCTAAAATTAAATTTTATTATGTATTTCTTTTCTTAATTTCAGAATTCAATGCCTTTAAGAAATCTAATATTTACACTGCATAATAATGGTATCTATGTTATACGAATTGTTGACTCGTTAAAATCGTATTTTTTCCTTGGAGGATTTTAAAACGACAAATAAACACCAGCCACAAAAAAAAAAAACACAACTTTTAATAAAACAGACAAAAAGATACGGAAAATATGAACAACATAAAAACATTAAAATCAACAAAGGAATAAAATCCATAAGAAAGAAAAAGGAGTTAAAAAACCAAGGAGCACTAAAAAATATATATATATATGTATTATAAATATATCGTAAAATAATTCAAGTCAATAAAAGGTCGAATGTAAAGCAGTGACTATAAATGAATCAAGAATACGCTCAAACACACTTATATACATACATACCATATTCATAAAAACTCATAAACACTCATACAAACATAAACATGCACAAATACAATAACAACAATAATAAAAAATAAACACATTGAAAACTTCATTCATATATTATGTATGAACAGTTTATTTATTATCATATTTTATAACTTATATAAAAAAAATTTAACCAAGCGAACAAATATATTGGATATTTAAAAAAATACTTCTCTTCCCTATAACGGACGTTTTGCTTATCCTTATCTTAAAATCCTCTTATTCACAAACAAAATTTTTATTTTTATAAACGGTTTATAAATTTGAATTTGTATGTAAATTTTGTTCCTTTAGCTCTGTTTGACTAGATAGACCAAGTGTAGGGTGATATTTCAGTACTTCAAGAAAGATACTCTAAAATGTCGAGAAGTCATCCAACCAATCAACATCAACCAATTTTAGAGTAACATGTCATTATCAAATCATCTTCAATGATCTTTTACAAAACTGATTGGAAGTTAGGCCATTAAAACCAAATGGGAGCAGGCTAACATGATAACAAATGATCGTGTCTTGATCGTTGTTTAGAATTCTCAAATTTGAACTGTTTGTAAAGGTTGGTCAACATAAATGCAAAGCAAAAATATAAGAGGAAGTTAAATTGATAACTTACTCATAATTATTTGTCTAGATCGATCTAAGGATAATATCGATTCGGAATAGACATTAGATCTATTGAAAGGAAGTAGGCAAATTAGGTTCCTCGGGAAATGTAACGTTCGCGACTGAACTAAAGCAAAAAACTGGAAGAGAAATTTTAGTTAATTACTCACTAATCAGTTTAACTACGATCACTTCTTCCTTTATCTTCTAGTTTAACAATATCAAATTCTCATAAAATTCGATATTAATAAACCTTCTCAAAACAAAAGTTTTGAGAAGGTTAAGGAGGTCACTTTCTCTTATCCTATATCGATTATAGATTGTGATTAGCATTATTAGATAAACCGAAAAAAATACGCTAACGTGGTTCCTCAGGAAATATAACGATAGCGGTTGAAAGAGGAATTTCTTTTGATCAGCAAGCTTATCATAAGTTTTAAAACTAAACGTATCAATTAATCGCTTCAATCACACTGCTTGATTATTCTTAGTATGGACAAAGTTTTAAATAGAAACAGCTATTTCTCTGCCATTTTTTTCAGAGATCTTTTATACAGCCTAGAGGTTTTAGGAATTAAACTAAGAATTAAAACTTGTGAACATATGTTATTGTTATTGTAATTTTTTGTAATCTACGGAAAATGATAAGATGGGCTAAATCAGAACGGTTTCCATTAATCATCCAATCCAGATTAAGACAGAGTAAGATACTGATCTCAATCTATACAGATGGCTCAAAGACACAAAGGGGCATGAGATCGGGAATCTTCTCTGGAAAACTAAATCTTCTACTATCTCTTCGACTACCAAGCAGAGATACATATATGCCATATATACAACCGCAAAAAGAATCCGGGAACTAAATCCCTAAAATTCGATTTTATATACATATATATCTGGACAGCCTTACATCTATCAAGAATCTTAATTTCAATGTTATTAAGCTGAAATGTCTTCTCAATTTTATTCAATCATTGACACAACGTCACGTTATGGGGAAATCAAAAATATGCTCAACCAGTCGTCCCTAGACTTAAACCTTGCGCAAAAGTATATTCACACTCAAATGATGACCCTAGGGTCCCCTGAGACCGAACTCAGGTGGTCAAATATTACCACTTGTAGAATATCGATACTAAGACTCTCTTGTCTCTTAGTAATTAGGCTTATAACTATGTCGCAACGTATGGGTTATTCAAGTTATAGTGAATAGAAAGTGGAATCGGTACAACACCTTCTATGTGCCTATCCAGCCTTACAAGAGCATAGACTACTCTATCTTAGTATAGCTCTATTCTATGATCTAAACTCTATGAGAGATGCATCACTAATAAACATGATCGATTTCACTAGAAGTTCCGGCTGGTTTTCAAGGAGACCGAACGAACCAAATAAGGAACGGAATCTTTTAATACTAGGGAATAGTAATTCTAAGGGTATCACAATGGGCCACAATGTTTCCGAGTGAACTCGCTTTCAAGCGAGCATCCCACGTAACCTATCCTTAAAGATAGTGGTCACTAGAACTTCCCGCGAATGCCTTTACGGTTCTTAATACTCATTGGGCGTGACGAAGGGTTATTCATATAGACTTTAGCCTTATATCTTGAGGTAATATTAATTTCACAGTTGATTACCATACTACAGCTGGTTCACTCATTTAAGAAACTTATATTAAGGGCTGCAAGATTATTAGATCACCACGTGACCCTTGATTTATGAAATCACTACGATGTTATCAAATCATCTTAAGATCATGAACTTAAGTTTATTGCACCCTTGTTTTAATTGAAGAACTTTTTTTTCGGATTCGACCGGATATTTATATCAATGATTCTTATCAAAAACACGGTAATGGGTTGTACGTCTATAATCACTTACTTTTCAATGACTATGTACTTGCCGTTTGTATTACTTCTGTTAAAAACAAAACAACTTACTCAACAACTTCTTTAACTCCCTATTTGTAAGCGAGAGTAGAAGTACGTGCCTCCACTGACATCATCGTGTTAAAATAATGAGTTAAAATGCTAAAAGAGATTTTATTAGCATTTTAACTTATTACTTTTCAATGTAAGTTCATAAGGTTTGATGATGGGTATATAAGATTCGGCAAAGTCAAATATAACACTCTTACAAAATGTTTATTGGGTTAAATACTTAAAACCAAAACTTAAGGCATAAATGAAAGGATTACTAAGAACCATACAATACTAACAATGAAATAAAAAGATACTATGAAGACACAACAACAAGAACAGTTGGCGGAAACTTGGAAGCAGAAACAGTTAACAAATTGATAACAATAAGGCAAATGAATACTCAATAAAAATATTAGAAAATATGTATTTTATTTTATACTCTTTCCCTGTTTTCTTATTTTCATTTTCCTCCTTAAATTTTTATTCAGCACACAAATGAATAATAACAATAAGATTTTATTTTTATTTTATATTTTTCGGGTAATTCTTTTACTTTTCTTTTATTTATTTATTTATTTATTTTTTTTTTTTTTTGTATAAATTATTTAAAAGATTATATGTTTAGTTATAAAAAAAAGAAAATAATAACCAAAAAATCTAGAGAAAAAAATCCCTAAAAAATAATAATAAAACTTTTAATACCAAACAACAACAGGTTGCTAGGGATTTATAAGGGGACTAGCAGACTGGCTGATTTGACAGAGGTTTCGAGGGGGCTGGGGATTGAAGCTGCAAATGTTGTTGTCCATTGTTTAATATTAACATTGAATTTAATAAGATTAAGAACAGTTGATTCACTGATTTTGTAGAATTTTTATAGCCACCATCAAAAAAGATGGAGGTGAATCTTTTAACAAAAGTATATATGTTCTGTACTTATTAAACTCAAATCTAGCCATGTCTGTCTGTATGTATTTCTGTCTGTTTGTCTGTCTGTATTTCTGTCTGTTTGTCTGTCTGTATTCCTGTCTGTTTGTCTGTCTGCATTTCTGTCTGTTGTTTGTCCGTCTATCTGTCTGTATGTCTGTCTGTATGTCTGTCTGTATGTCTGTCTGTATATCTGTCTGTATGTCTGTCTGTATGTCTGTCTGTATGTCTGTCTGTATGTCTGTCTGTATGTCTGTCTGTATGTCTGTATGTATGTATGTCTGTCTGTCTGTCTGTCTGTCTGTATGTATGTATGTATGTCTGTATGTATGTATGTATGTATGTATGTATGTATGTATGTATGTATGTATGTATGTATGTATGTATGTATGTATGTATGTATGTTTGTATGTATGTATGTATGTATGTATGTATGTATGTATGTATGTATGTATGTATGTCTGTCTGTCTGTATGTATGTCTATCTGTCTGTAAGTCTGTATGTCTGTATGTCTGTATGTCTGTATGTCTGTCTGTCTGTCTGTCTGTCTGTCTGTCTGACTGTCTGTCTATCTGTATGTTGAAAGTACGATAGAGTCCGAAAGGAAAAAGCTATAAGGTTGAAATTTTACAGAAATATTTCTTATACGTAAGGTTTCCAAGGTTTTCATGTTAGTTATTTGACCAACTTTACCCTTGTATAGCATATTACATTTCTACTTTTTTAATTGTTTTTTTCCAAAGTGATCCTTTACTCAACAATCAACCATAATCAAGAGAGTACATGTCATAAATAGCACCTGCAATCTCTTCAGCTATTACTACTAACTAACTCAATTTATTCACATTTACTACGTTCAATTTTAAAATATGCATATATATTTTACTTTAAAACTTAAGTCTACAATTTTTCTTAATTTTATTTTTCATCAGTATCATTTATTTTCATGTTTCTTTTTTTTTTGCTGTTCTTTGTTTTTCTAACAAAAATTATGGTCTTGTCTAAAAACTTTAAGAATTTGAAAAATGCACGTTATCTACATTTCATGCCAAATTGCTTTGATGCCAAGTATGAGGACGAGTAATAAAATGTCTTTTATGACCATACCATACCAATACAAATGGAAAATTTACCAAGCAGTTTTGTAGGAAGTCAATGTAATCTTTTAACGAGAGAAAGTAATGCGTTCTCAAGTAATGCAGAGCGGAAGCTATCATTTTAGTTTTTATTAGTAAATTATAAAGAAGTTGATATCTTTTTTTATATGACATGCATAGAATATGAAAGAGATTTTTCAAACAATCCGACTCGTTATCTGAACTAATTGCATTTGGTGTTGGAAAGAACTTCACTCGATTTATTTCGACTTTTCTCAATGACCACACTATACGAGTCGTTATAGATAGACGTCATAAAACGAATTCAAGATTAATTCATCGAGTACCGCAAGGCTCCGTTCCTTCTCCTATCCTATTTCTTAGCTTCATAAATGACCTTCTATATCAAACTACCAACTATATCTACTTTTTTTGTCGATAGCAGCAATATATGCCATTCCTATTCATTCAAATATAGGCCAAGCGCTCTAGAGATTTGGGCAATATGGATGAATCGCTTAATCACGACTTGATAAAAACCTCTGAATAGGGCCGTGTAAACAGAACCGATTTTAACGCCTGCAAGACTTAATGTTAATGTAACACATAAACGTATGGATAATGCTAGTCCATCAATTTTTATGAGTGCTGTAAATAATAAGAAATCAGAAACTCTGAGCATGAAAATACAGTGCGATGTCCGATGGACTAAACACATTGTCCAACTGTTGAAAGAAGCTTTCAAGTGTCTCAGTTTTTTGAAACTGCCCGAAAATGGAATACAACTTCCGTAAATGGAATACAACTCCCATGTGTGGGCCGGAGCTTCGAAGTTTATTTTGGAGCTACTCGACCGCGTACAAGAGAGGGCGAAGGTACTTAAAGGTTACAGTAGGGTATCTAACTCTACTGATTCACTGGAGCACTGTCGCATATTTCACTGTTCTATCGAAACTATAATAGAATATGTTCCTCTGAAATTAGAGAACTCGTTCCCGATATCCGTATATTTTTACGTACCACACGACGGTCTTCAAGAACACACACATTTGTGATCGATTGGCGAGTGGACCGCACAATACATTGCAGGGAAAATTCGCCACTTTCGATGTGAAAATGTTTAAATCAAATGTCCACAAACACTACTCCCTCTATCCTCTCTCCTACCTATTTTCCTAGTTCCAGAACAATGCACAGCATGAATAGGGATCATCCCCTGAGTGCTGGCCTAAGAAAAGAAAAAATATAGTAGTGTAGAGTGTAAATATCATGAATATACAGAAAACTAAAAGTTTTTAAGCCAGAAGTCGATAGCTATTAAACTCTTCATTTGACAAAAGGACAGATATCGTTACATCAAATCCGAAAGTGATTTTGAATCGATTGAAATATCATCAGGTTGACAGACAGACAGACAGACAGACAGACAGACTGACAGTAAAAACACACAGAGGACGGACGAACGAACATAGCTGAAACGACTTATATAGTGATTCTGTGCCGATTTGTATACTTTAAGTTGGTTTTAGATGCTATAGGTTTGGGTGTTACAGTCCTCACTAGAATTGCGTAGGGTATAAGTAAATAAATAATCAATAAATAAAGTTGATTTAATTAAAACAATAAGATATCTCAAATCCCAGATTTGATGGATAGAATCTAAGACCGGATTCAGCGGGATGCAATCCTTTACAAGAGTAAAAGTTTCGTATTTTATTGTCCTAGTACAGAACTGTCGGGTATATACATGTACAATCGTATATATATAAATATTAACACATGCAAAGTGTATATGTATCTGTGTGGATAAATTTTAAACTCATGTATAAAAGACATAAAAATATACGAGGGCAGAGGTAGCAGCAGGTCAAAGTTCAATATAAATTTCTGTATCAAATTACAAAAGTGTAGTCAAAGTAACATAAAAATATAAATTAAAAAAAAAGTTTGCAACAGACTGTTGGATAGTCCAATTATTTAAATGACTTAAAAAGTATATTAGTTGAGCATATTAGACAAAATGACAAGCTACATCATCAGTGGTCTTCTGAAGGTGAGGATGACGTTAAAGGTGATTATATTTTAAACACACTTTATAATATAATTTTACTATTATTGAAGTATAATTAAATAAATTGAGAAAATTAATTTTTTCCCCTAAGAACTAAACCTCGTATATTCTTGCATAACACTTATTTATAGGTACATTTTACAAACGCGTAAACATTTTTTACTCATTCTTTTAATTTTTTTTTTGTTTTTAAAGAATTGTTAAAGAAACTAAAAGATACTAATGAAAAAAATGCTGAACATTTATTGCATGGTATGTGAGTTAAAAAAATGTGAGAGAAATTTTCACATACTAAAACCGTACATACATAAGGTTACTTAAAGTACTAAAGTTTCTCAACATTGGTTGAAATCTTAAAAATAACAAAATTTGTCCTGGTTTTAGGGAAAATATAAAATGGATTTTTTTTTTCAAAAAACTATAAGAGATTCATCAATAACAAGCGAAACCTGGGCTCGAAAACTTTAAGAGATAAGAATCCAAATTTGTTGTCACTTTTCTTTCCTACTAAAAAACGATATTTTCATTGAAAATATAATGCAAAAAGAAGCCAAAAGTATGATTTTTATTTCTTATCAAAAGCTCTATATTTTCTGAGTAAAGTCCCTTTTTCACATTAAAGCAAAAACAAGCGAAATCTATGATCACTTTTATTTTCTTGCAAAAAGTGATGAACATACTAAACTATAGCAAGATCACTTGTATTCCCTACCAAAAACATACGTTTTGAAAAAAGTTTACATTTCTCAAAAACTCACTCTCGAAAACTATAGAAGATACAGCAAAAACAAGCGAAATCTGTGATCACTTTTATTTCCTACCAAAAACCGAAAAAATATAAAAGTCGGTTTTTCTCCCAAACTACAGAAGATACAGCAAAAACAAGTGAAATTTTTGACCACTTTTATTTTCTACCAAAAACCAATATTTTGAGTTAAATATAAAAGTTCGTTTTTCTTGACAACTATAACAGATACAACAAAAACAAGCGAAATCTGTGATAAGTGAAAACATAGAAGTCCGTTTTTCGCAAAAACTTGAGAAATTTGTGATCACTTTTATTTCTTACCAAAAATCGATATTTTGAGTGAAAAATCCAGTTTTTTTTTTCGAAAACTATAAGAGATACAGCAAAAAGAATACAAATCTGGAATCACTCGTATTCCTTACCGATATTTTGAGTAAAAAAGAAATAAAAAAAGAGGAGATATTGTCAAAACTAGGGAAACTTACCAAAAATCAATATTTTGAGTGAAAATACAAAAGTCGGTTTTTGTCGAAAACTATAAGAGATACAGCAAAAAAAGTCAAGGGACTACATACATCTCTACAGACTATGGACTAGTGTATGATCTTGGCTATGGACCAGTCTATACACTTGGCTATAAATTAGTCTCTAAATAAATTATGGGCTGACTACTCTTCTGTCTATGAAATTCACTATTAACCGGTCTATTTGATTAGTCTATGGACTGGGCTATTTATTATTCTATTGATCGACTATGGCTAAAATAACCGAAAATCTATTAAGCACTTTTAATCCCAAATAAAGTACATTTTTTAAGTTTTGTGCCTAAAACGTATGTATGTACATTAGGGTGGCAACTAGAGAAACGACAGCATGTCCATTTTTAAAGTGAAATTATGTAAATATTTCATTTAAACTGAAACGGTACGCAAACATTTAAAATTCAAAGTTTATTGCGAAAAATTAAAAAAAGTAATAAAACTTTTGTAGTCGCATATAAAGTTTTGTTTTTACATTTAATTAAGCTTTCATAATGAAAAAATAAGAAAAACCTCAAAAGAGGACCTTTTGATTTAACTCCCCAAATATGATTGAGGACAAAAGTTTAAGAAATGATGTGCTTAAAAAAACTTTAAATTTAAATAAATTTTTCGGCACCACCCTAATATACATATGTATGTGTGTACACAAGAGTGACCGATGTACTCACAGAATAAAATTGAAGATAACATTTTTTTACAGCATGCTTTTAGCCGATTTTTACAATGCAAATGAAAAATACTTATGTGTGCTTACACATGAAGACAAACAGATGAACAGACATGCATTTTTTCTTAGAAAACACATACTACACACATTTGTGTTAAATATTGTATTTATATATTTGTGCCTTGCAGTTCCCGGTGAACACTTATCATAAGTAATTTAACTCTAAAGATAATTTTAAAAAACCATTTACGTAGCTACAACAAACTTAAAAATTTTTTTAGAAATGATTTAATCACATTCGAGTCGTTAATGATTCTTATGCACGATTAAAATGATCATATATGCGCTCATTTTCTAATCGTAAATGATGTTAATTTGAGTGAAAAAATCACATTCGAGTCATTAATGACTCTTCCGTACGATAAAAATTATTACAATTGTCAATTTCTAAACATATATGTATGATCCTTTCGTCGGATAGTAGTAATTTTTTTTAAACACATCATCTGTTCAGTTTCAATTCTTTTCTTAATCGCTTTTAAGTAATTGTTTGAATTGAATTGCTGATCGTTTTCGAATCGGTTTCGAAATATATTTTAGTAATTTTTGAGTCTTTTCTATGTCTATTACACACAAATACAAAAATACAAAGGCTGCACTGTGCGAATTATAATAAAAAATTAAAACTAAAAAAACATAATGATTAAAATTATTTTCTGGGTTGATTAAGACATGTCCTCACTTCTGTCAGTCCACTTTTGCTAGCTGTACATGTGAACCTTGTGTGCAAGGTACAGATCGTAATTTTAAAGATATTTTGATAAGATTTTGACCAAACAGTCTAACAGAAACAAAAATGCTTAAATCGGTCGTTCATTTTAGTTAGTTAGTTAGTTAGTTAGTTAGTTAGTTAGTTAGTTAGTTAGTTAGTTATTTAGTTATTTAGTTAGTTAGTTAGTTAGTTAGTTAGTTAGTTAGTTAGTTAGTTAGTTAGTTAGTTAGTTAGTTAGTTAGTTAGTTAGTTAGTTAGTTAGGTAGGTAGGTAGTTAGTTAGTTAGTTAGTTAGTTAGTTAGTTAGTTAGTTAGTTGGTTAGTTAGTTAGTTAGTTAGTTAGTTAGTTAGTTAGTTAGTTAGTTAGTTAGTTAGTTAGTTAGTTAGTTACTTAGTTAGTTAGTTAGTTAGTTAGTTAGTTAGTTAGTTAGTTGGTTAGTTGGTTAGTTAGTTAGTTAGTTAGTTAGTTTGTTTGTTTGTGCCCTCCGGTAGGTGGTAGTGGTTAGTGTTATAGTTTGGTAGACCAGAGGTATGGGTTCGATTCAGACCAGAGAGCGCAACAGGCCTTATACAGGCCTAGGTGTATATCTTCAGCCTCTACATGGACAGCTTTTAAACTAACTATAACCATTAGTATCCCAATATATAAATTAAAAAAATACTCATGCTGTAGGGTAAGATAGGGTCAGTGATGTCCTACCATATTTTCCTATTTGATTTTTATTAGTAATTTATAAACATTTTTGATACAGTTCACAGTAAAGTTGAAGACTATAAAATTTCAAAGAATCAATATAGGGATAATTTTAGGACATCAAAAGGAGTCAAAAAGAATAATTTTATTGATTAATCATACAACAATCTTCCAAATGTAGGCTGGTTAAATTTGTTTCCCTAGATTCCTCTGCAGGTTTTGAAGCACACACAAACTTATGAATTGATCATTAAATAAGCAACTTAATTTGAGGTAAATAATATCAGAGGAACTTTTACTCCTAGTATTGCAAGTATTTAGGTAACAAAAAGAAAACCAAACAAGTCAAGATATTTTGAAAACAACATACCGCAAGGCTGTTAAAACTGAATAAAAAATGCGTTGTTATAAATTTTATTTAATTTTGTTAGAAATTCCTGTAAAAAAAAACTGGCAACTAACTGATGACCACAACAACAACTAGACTAAGTAACAACCTTAAAAAAATATTTTACAAATTTCAGTTAAATTCTTGTTATTTATGACTTAAATGAAACGAAAAAAATTAACTAGGATAGAAAAGAATTTTGCGAAAAGGTTGCAAAAATTCTTCACCTAAAATATCTATCATTTGCCAAGAAGGACAGACAAAAGGGGGAAAAAACGTAACATTTGTTAAATAAATGTAATTTTTTTCTAGTCTCTCCTAAAATTTGTTAACAATATTAAATCCTTGCATTATTACAAACATTTGTAGCATTTGATTGAATTTAAGTGCAACCATGTAATTATTTACAACCACACCTACTTTTACGTTCATTTCATTCAAGCGCTGTCATACCATTGTATATGAATTTGCTAAACGCCCCCTTTATGTGTCAGGTTGCAGCATGCTGTATGTGTTGTTGCCCAAGATGATGACAATGTCGCGCCATTTGCACGTTTGTGTGCCACAGCAATTTGTTGAAGTTCTAATAAATTTTCATTTGTATTACTGTTTGTTTCTTTTTTTTTTCGATTGTGTTAAAGAAGATACAGAGATTCATAGAATCACAAATTAGAAATTATTACATTTTCTACATCAAGTTCATAAATTTTAGTTTCTTTTTCTTACTTTTCTTATTTAGCATTGACATGGAATGTGAGATATTACGGTTGAAACAGAGCTGTTCATTAGGGTTTAGAAAAGAGGGTATCGAGAATTGCCAGATGTTCTGTTTGAGTTTATCTTGTCCTGGTTATTGGAAAGAATCCTTCAGGATGCACTTGTCAATCAAAAGGCTGTGCTGTTGCCGAATCATATACTTCATAGTATCATATACTAAGTTGTTTATGATACAGGATGAATGTAGGGATATAAGGACCTTTTCTGCCCATATACCAAGAGTGTTTGCATCGGATGTTGTTCTCTATGGGTGTAACGGATGAACGATTAACTGGTGTGGATAAAAAGTATCTTATACAAATAAATACTATTGAATATTCTTCCTTGTCCATGGTAATTCAGGGTTAATCATATCAGATTTCCCAAAGTATGTGAGTAAGAATAAATTCCTCGGCTTATTTGATGGATTCGTGTTTAGCTTTAAGTTAAGAAAAGGGCAGCGATGGTCAATGATTACATATTTTGAACTCTTGTATATGGACCGGCAGAACCACATACGAAAGTTGACATCCAGCCACCATGAAATAACCCCTTCGATATTCCCCCGGGGGCATGTTACCTTGGCGAGACCTCCGCCTTGGTGTTATTGCAATCCCGGGGTATAAAGAGATGGCCAATACCTCTAATCTGGCCGGGACTGAAAAATTGGTTACAGTCTACTGCTTGGCTTAGTCCTTGCATAGATTGACATAGGTCAGACCGAGCACCGCTTAATCTGGTACAATGGGTGGCCAGTTGCCCGTAGGACTATGTCCTGGCTGTGGTTTAAACCCAAATTCGCGGGGAGAGTAATTGGCAAGCCATCGGTATCACAGTTTTATAAAATGTATTTAAAAAAGTAAACCTCAAAACATGATAACAAATCTTAACCCACATAAAATCAAATTTATTTTCAACAATTTGTACCTACTCGTAACGCTGCATCTGCTCTATAATCTAACAAAAGTACAATGGTTAATGTTATCTTTAGCGAAATGAACCAGAGTAACAAAAAAATCATAACTACTCCTGTTATTACACATGGCAGCTGCTAATCTACTTGTGAGACACAAATAACAGCATCAAGCGAAATATAAAAGAAATAAACCCAACCATACAACCTTTATACGAGAGGTAAATGTTGCACTTTGACATTTAAAGCAACAACACAAACCTACCGATACAATAGACAGGATACCTTAAACAATCAAAGGAGTTGAATAAAAAAAACTCACACATTTTTCGAGGTTTTTGTTGGTCGCAATATTGAAGATCTCAAATAACAAAGGGGGTGCTACAAAAAAATAGAAAAAAATTGACATGTTATATGTAGGTAAGTACGTATTGCAACAATAGTTGTGTTGTATGTGACCAAAGGACAAGCCACCACCATCTAGTGTGGTACTCACTGCTTTAACTATTATCAATATGTATACAGATTTTACTGCAAAATAATTGGGATGGTGAGCCACAACCACTCCAGTACTTTATTTTTCTTTTTTATTAAAATTTTATTTTGGATAGAAAAAAGTAGATTTTATTTTTTTACTTATTTATAAATTATAATTGACATGCTTTTAGGGTTTGACTACAAATTCTTTAGTTAGTTCTCAGATTTTTTCCTCTACTCTAAACTAAATGTCCCCTGTCGTTTTTTTCATCCTTGTGGTAAAATCTTTTAGTAGAGAATGTATGAGTGCGAGTGTACTTCATCTTGATTTGATTATGTTACACTTGTTTGTTGTTTGGGTTTTGTTTTGTTTAGTTTTGATATTAATATTGGTTTAAATCAAAAGATGTTTTCTTAAAATAATTTTACAAATTTTATATGTTCACCTATTTTTCCAGGGAAACAAACAGCCAAAATTTGGAAGATTGTGGCATGATTAATGGAAAAACTTAGTCTATTTGTCTCCTTTTGATGTTCTAAAATTATCTCTATGTTGATTATTTATAATTTAATAGGAAAATATAGTAGAACAAGACTGGCCATATGCACACTTTGTTATGAGTATATTTTAAAAATTATACATTGCGATACTAATGGTTATAGTTAGTTTGAAAGTCATATTTCCATTCATTACTATAACAATCAAATCCGAAGAAATATACCTAGGCCATCAGCGGGCTCCTCAACTAGTGGTTCTGGTGGGAATCGAACCCACAACCTATAATCTATCAGACTATAACACCACGTACCGGAGGACATTAACTAACTAACTAACTAACTAACTAACTAACTAACAAACTTATTAACTAATTAACTAACTAACTAACTAATTAACTAACTAACTACCTACCTAACTAACTAACTAACTAACTAACTAACTAACTAACTAACTAACTAACTAACTAACTAACTAACTAACTAACTAACTAACTAACTAACTAACTAACTAACTAACTAACTATCTAACTAACTAAATAACTAACTAACTAACTAACTAACTAACTAACTAACTAACTAATTAACTAACTAACTAACTAACTAACTAACTAACTACCTTTTTTTTTCAATTAATTTTATTGTATTTATTTCATTGTAAATATTACATTTCAACTTACTTACTAACTATGTGGACACACGGAGAGACAATCAGACAGACAGACAGACAGACATACGGATTTACAAAAACTAGCGAAAAGGGCGTTTTAATTCATTAGTTAAAGACAGTGCGCTCTCTTACAAATAGAAAGTTAAAGTAGTATTTACAACTTCACTTACAAAGAGGTTGTTGAGTGAGTAGTTTTGTTTTGAAAAATAAAAAGATTTAGCATGAATACGAACTAGACAATTCGAACCAGTTATATGTTCATTTCACTGTATAGCTATTTTATTTCACATAATACCCAAAAAACTATCGAGAAAAAACATTTTCACTCATTATTTTAACACAGTGATGTACGTTCGCTTACAAGAAGATAGGTAAAGTAGTATTTACAATTTCGCTTACAAAGAAGTTATTGTGTACGTTGTTTTGCTAGCATAAATACGAACTAAGAAATTTGAAACAGTTTTATTTTAATCTCACTGTATAGCTATTTTCTGCACGTCAAATAATGGTCTTCATATACAAAATACGAAAATAAAGCACTTCTATAACCGATTTTAAGAAAATCATTACTGAAAGACATTTAAATAATACAGACGGTAAGTAGTTGTCATTGAAAAGTCTGTTGTTGAGTAGTAAAAGTCATTACCAGGTAAGTTCTTGTATCTAATGCTATTTCCATCACCTTTTTAAAATAAGGATTAAAATGTATATTGTAAAAGTTTTCTATTTTGATTCATTAACTATTAATGTAAGTTTTTGGTGTTACAAATTTTGTTTTTTGTTCTTGCTTGAAAAAGCGATAAACATAAATGTATACATATTCTTATGCAGTTTCAAACATCAATCTGGAAATCACTTTTTCTCTTAACCAATCTCTAAAAACTCCTCTTGCTACATTTTCTTAAGAGTATACTCTCTTGATTCCTTCTGTGTATTTTCGATGTGTGTCATAATATTAAAGCAAAAAGTGCTTCATAATAATTGAATTAACTTTTGACCAAAGTGTATGCAATGCCTTGATTTATGAGGCCATACACTTACAGGATCATACCGGCGTTATACGGCGTGTTTTTTGGTCTTCTCCATTATGTAGACTACTAAATAAAGAAAATATTTTTTTTGGGAGGGGTGACCAATTAAAGTGTTGAATGGATATTATAATGGACATTTAGAGCCAAGATATTATGGAAGAAAGGTAGGAGTAAAAATGGAATATTTATGTAAATATTTCTACAATAAAAAATTTGTTAAATTTTAACCAAATTTAATTTGTATATCGTTTTCCATCTCAAAGCTAATTCCCTTTATAGTAGAACTGCAATAAATAAAGCAATATATAGGACTTTTTTTTGATTGTTATTCAATATGGAAAATCAGAGTGAAAAAAAAAATAAAAATAACAAACATCATTCAGACAAAATTAAATTGCTAAACCATACACTGACGCAAATACCACACAAACACATATGGTGTAAAAATCTCAAGAGAAAACACCATACAAAGTAATTGATTAATTGTCCAAACCAAATCAAATGACATCAAACAAATTTGATAAAAAAAAAACTTTAGGTATTGTGTGAGATGGCATATGCCCTCTGAAGTTTGTTTTAAAAACCTCAGTGTTTAGTGAATTTTGAAAATTTTTAAAGCAAAAGTAGTTACTGTTTTGTACTGTAGTGGAATCGAAATTCCGACCATCCAAAAATCTTGGGGGTCCCCAGCAAAAATAAAACGAAGTAGTTGCAAAAGAATAACATTTATCACCACTTTAAAAGTAGCTCTTAGTGAATTTGTTTACTTATTGTGGAAGTGATGTTTATTGACTTCCAAAGAAGCGAAAATAATCAAATTTTGTTTAAAATTGGAGGTATTTTTTTGTACTGAAATTTTTTGAATTAAACCAATTTTATTACGGAGTTATTTGATAAGTCAAATTATATATAGTAAAAAAAGAACATTAAAATTACTTCCTTAGAATGACTTCAGACGTAGTGAATTTGGAATCAAATAAAAAGAACATCCCTTCCATTACAAGCCTGTGTTAAAATTATTGTTTCTTCAGATTTTTTCAGTATTTCCATAGAGTAAATTTTACTTATTTTTCGCTTCTTTTGCTGGTTCTATTTACTTCCTTAGCACATGCCACTGCATTCACTCACAAATTGCGAACTAGATACAATGTCCTAAAAGCGCTAGCTGGTAGTAGGTACTTGGAATATGGATAAATAAAAAGGTACATAAAAAACGATTTATCGGTAACCTTTGCTTAGTAATACCCAGTGGAAAAACATTCAAAGCTGACAAAATGCCGCTCTAAGGACTGTATCGGGCTGCCTACAAATTACATCGGAAAATCACCAGCCCGAGGAATTGAAGGTCCTCTCTGTCAAGAATTAAAATGTCATGTTGACAAAACTGTTTCTCCTGCAATATCATCGGAGAAGTCATCCAAACTTTAACATCACACAGTTGGATGCTCCCCCGAGACATATCATTTGCAGGTATGTACAGGATCCACTGGATCAGTCCTCTTATTCCTGTTCATAGAGACTGTGGAGAGTTTTTACGAGAGCACCTACCCTGACGGCCTTATCACACGGTGATCTTTTTCATCCACTGGGTAGATTTGAGAACGGACTACATCGCCCCCTTCAACGAAGAAATCTGGTGCCAATTTTTGTACATTGGCCTTGACGGGTCCATGCACAAGTACTTTGCTGGAGAACTCGAACTATCTAATCTCTGACCATTGGATGGTCTCTGTTGATTCGACAACAGCACCTAGAGACGAAACCGGTGGACCGAAGTACAATTCATCAATAAGCCGTAGACATTGTTCTTACTCACAGGGACACACTGTGGTAATTCCCGCCGTACCCCACATTCATCCCGTACCATATACAATTAATACCAACTCATTTCCAAAGTCCCAAAGTCACTCCTCTGTGGGGTATCTGTTGTTTTCGCAACAGCACCGAACTTATCCCGAAATATTGACTTAATCATGCATCAGGCTTTTAACCGCCACTTACTCTCCACCGCCACTTACTCTCCCCGCGAATCATTTCCAAAGTCCCAAAGTCACTCCTCTGTGGGGTATCTGTTGTTTTCGCAACAGCACCGAACTTATCCCGAAATATTGACTTAATCATGCATCAGGCTTTTAACCGCCACATAGTCCTGCGGGCAACTAGCCACCCGTTGTACCAGATTATGTGGTGCTTAGGTCTGAGCTTTGTCAATCTGTGCATGGACTAAGCCAAGCAGTAGACTGTAACCAATTTTTCAGTCCCGGCCAGACTGGAGGTATTGGCCACCTCTTTATCCCCAGGCGGAGGTCTCGCCAAGGTTGTGCGGAGGCCCCCGGGGGTTGTTCATAGACTCGATTAATTCCGCGGCTGCAGGATATAGCATGAATGTCGGACTTGTAGTTCGCCCACCACCCATAGCAGACAAGGAAGAAAACCTCATCGGGATGGATCTACAGGCACAGGCTATCCCCAACGAATTTCCGACATGTGTTCAGGTCCTCATGACGCCCACCATATATATAACTGCTCAGCCAACCCTACTTCACTCTGTTCAATGGCATCCAGATGAAGTAGACAAATTTTTAGACCTGGACATTATTTGTTGTATCATGTACGAAAGATGACAAAATTGATATATTTTTTACATCAAATTGAATTAACAAAAATGAAAATTCAAGTCAGCATTATATCGCTTTAGTTTATTACATGGACAGGCTTTACCAACTGTACTTGTTTATTAAAACAATTTGAATATAAATTTATAAAATATATAGGAAATAAGATAAATTTCTATGCTGATTGTATGGGATCTCTGGCAATCGCTCTACGACAGAAATCCAAAATCGAATCAATTTTCTGACAAACATACAACTTAAACGATTCACCACTATCGCTATTAGCAAAACCAATTGACAATAGAAATAACATATACGAAATCAAGGATAATGAATATTTGTGATGGAAAATCCAGGATAAAAAACGGCGTTTAGGTAAATGTCTTCTAGGAAAACGTTTACCATAGAAAATCAAATAACGGACACGTATATTTTCTAGATTTCTCAATTGTATATTAACACTGGATTTGCTTTGTTTATCGGATATAATGGAGTCCTTTTCCGCATCGAGAGCAAATTCACAGATGGCTGTACAAGCAATTATCGAACCACATTGGGAAGCTCCCCAGGCCGCACAATTGGGACTGTGTTGTAAACTTTTTTTCAGATCGGTGGTAAGTTCTAGGTAATTTTTATTATTTTCTGGATACTGGGTAAAACCATTTTGTAATATGTTAAAATAATTATCGAATTTATTGCCCATAAAAGCCAGTTTTAAGGGTAAATTTAAGGTCCTATTACGAAATGCCATCTCAGAATGAAAGCCTGTTAATGCTTGAACTTCAAAAACATGAGTTGGTTTAAATTTATACGCTTTCTCATCTATAGATGTTAGTAATGAATACAGTTCCTCTCCCTCTACTAAACGCAGTGCAGGTTCACGCATTTCTATAAGAACCCAATACAATAAATCTATTACCTCTCGATTAACTTCAGTATAATTTTGTTCCATTAGGTTTTGTAAAATCACTCTTAATTTTGGTGTGTCATTGATGACTGACATTAAAATATCTATCTTGCAACCTGTTTGTTCGGCAGCAAATTGTGGTGGAAATGGTTTCAATACGGAATCATAACGATAACTTAAAGCAGCCGCTACAAATAAGGTCCACTTAGCATCACACGCCACGAGATCGGTTTCTAATGCATACTGCAATGTTTGCGCTTTATTAAGGTATTCAGCACATTCTTGCAACTGCTGTTGAGAGGCAGGCTCATAGCAATCCAGGGAATGCTCATTTAAAGCTATTGGTTCTGGAAGTTGAATTGCAGTTGCTGATATTTGAGTAATTGGTTCTTCTTGTATTCGGGTTGTTTCTTGCTTCGGTTTGTCATTGTTGTATTGCTTGCGTTTTGGACTCAATTTTGCTGCAGTAGTTTTCAGCATATTGACCAGATTTTGTAATTTTCCAAAATATAAAAAAATACTAAAATGTGTATATCGTATATAAATATAAAGAGATTTATAATTATATAGAAATCAAAATTTGTTTCTAATTTGAAATGATTGCTTGAATTTACAATAAACATTAGGGGATTCAATATTTAATATTTTTTTGATAACTCAAACTAATGATCGAAAATATGTATATCAAAACTAATAATTTTGCCTAAAGTTTTTTAATCTAATACTTACCTAGTCCAGTTCTTGTTGTTGTAACAGTTTGACTGAACTGAATGTTCTTCCGTGGGGAAAAAGCTTCCGGTTGACACAGCTGTTGCTGAGTTGACAATCTTTGACCGATTGTCAGTTCAGTTCTAGTTCAGCTCTAGTTCAGTTCCAGTTCAGTTCTGGTTCAGTTCTAGTTCAGTTCTAGTTCAGTTCTAGTTCAGTTCTAGTTCAGTTCTAGTTCAGTTCTAGTTCAGTTCTAGTTCA
>NC_060954.1:44539918-44541804 GCF_022045245.1 Lucilia cuprina
TATCTATCTATCTATCTATCTATATATCTATCTATCTATCTATCTATCTATCTATCTATCTATCTATCTATCTATCTATCTATCTATCTATCTTACTAACTAACTAACTAACTAACTAACTAAAACCTCCACCTACAAGATATCCGTGGAAATATCTTACGTTTTCGTTGCCTTTCACTGTTAGAAATACCATTTACTTTTCCTGAAAGTTCGATCAGTCTGTGCTCTTGCAATACACATAAAGTCACATACAAATTGTTTCTCATCCATCTGAATATTACACAAAAGAGTTCCGTTTTTCCCAAAGCCCATTCAATTCGACAAGGCCACCATTAGGGTGTGGTGGACCTTTTGGTTATGTATTCATCAGATATTTAATTTTCCCTCAACTCAGCGTGGTGTTGAGTTGAATAAAGTTGAAGTAAGGTGGCTTGATTAAAACAACGCAGTTTATGTAATATATGTAGTTAAATTATAGAGATTTTGATCCCAAATTCTTCTCGAGACATATATATCTGACGGCATATTTATAGGTCTGCCTAGAAGTCAAAGAGACAAGAGAAATTCCAATTCGATGTTCACCACTCTTCAGCAAAATAGAGACCCGTAGGTCAAAATAGGTCTTATGACCGCGGTGTACTTCCAGTGTTTAACGGTTTAAGACCCCATCTATTTTCAAAGGTTCAGAAAAATACCATCCAATCGTATAGGTCTGGATGCTATTTATTATATCTTTTACATTCTTACAATACTACTTTTTCGTGTTACACATTACATGCCACATTATTCTATGCAAAAAAAAAAAATAAAATGTTTATCAAAACTCATCCTTTATTTATTGAATACATCAGCCTACCTTTTGCTCTATTTAAGTAATTTTTTTGTTTAGTTGGCACATTAAAAGTAAAATAGAAATACCTGAAATACCTTCAAGATGAAAAAAATCAACCTCTTTAGAGTATTTATTTTAAGGTTGTTCGACTCAGTTGCTGCTGTGTTGCATGGTTGCTTCATTCATTCATTTCGTTTGACTCTGGTGTTTTACCAAGTTTTTGTATTTCGTCTGACTGTCTATAGAATGTCTATCTGTCTCAGGGGAGTCATATTTTAACTGAAGTGTATTAATAAATTACCGCATTATGTAACATATTTATACATACATACAAACATACACACAAGTCATATAATGTCGGTATATATGTATGAATTTATATAAATGCTAAAATTTTCCAGTACATACTTATACATATATATTTCCTTAACATGTTTCGGTGAAACAGAGAGGCATTAATATACATTTCGTTTTTATGTACTTGAAATGTTTTGGTTTTTATTATATATTTTAAGTTTATTTGTAAGTATACTTTAGTTTTAAATATTTAAATCCTTTACAAGTTTTACATAATTTAAACGATTTATGTTCACGAAATTACAAATGAGACTCACTTAAGAGCTGAAGGACTTTGAATAAATGGTTTGTAAAGGTAATATGTAGTATTATAATTTATAAATATTTACGCAGAATATAAGTTAAATAAAATTAAGGGGATTTTAATAAATATGTGCTTAACAAAAATGTGTAATTGGAATTATAATCTAAAAGTTACCTTTAAATGTAATATACAATTCAGATACTGCTATTATGATGTCCACTAATAGTGAAGTTAATTAAGACTTAGGTCAAATCAGTGTGAACGTCGTGTTTTACCAACCGTATCTGCCCATTTAATAGATATCAAGGAAACTCAAATATCGAGAACTAAAATTGAACTAGAAGTGAACTAGAAAAGAACTAGAACAGAACTAGAACAGAACTAGAACAGAACTAGAACAGAACTAGAACAGAACTAGAACAGAACTAGAACAGAACTAGAACACAACTAGAA
>NC_060954.1:44541904-44574482 GCF_022045245.1 Lucilia cuprina
GAAGGACTACACCTAGGTCTTGATGTTCGAAATGCTGAATCTATATCAGTTAGTTAGTAAGTTAGTTCGTAAGTTCGTTAGTTAGTTAGTTCGTTAGTTAGTTAGTTAGTTAGTTACTTAGTTAGTTAGTTAGTTAGTTAGTTAGTTAGTTCCAAAGCACCTTAAAACCGAGTGAATACACCTAGGTCTTGATTTTTGAAATGCTGAATCTATTTCAGTTGTTAACTTCTTTTCGGTTTTTATTGTACTTATATGTTTCTGTCACTCTGTATATGATTTACTTTTGGGATGAAAGCAAAACTTTAGAATCATATGAGAGTTTTAACGGAAAACTTTTCTGCCTAAATTTGTGTTTGTAAATTGTATATTTGTTTTGGCCCAAATGCGTATTTACAATAATATTTGTGTGCAACATAAAAGTGTCTATGAGTTTTTGTTTTTGGTATTTTGTAGGCAAAAATTCGCAGATTTCAGTAGAAGGAAGACAGCAACACTAAACTTTGAGGAGACGGAGGAAATAAAAACTGTTGCTGTTATTTAAAGCATTATAAATCAGAGTTGGGAAAAACAAACAGGCCTGAAAAAAAGAGGAAAACGAAAAAAGTTTTCCTTTTTAACTTGACAAAATTACGACTTTTCTAAGATGTTTAATGTTAAATTTTTCTTCTTTTTTCCAAGACATGAATTACAAGAAAAAAAAACGAAAACTTTTTTTTGAGTTTCAACATCTGTAAGAAAATTAAAAAAGTAATAGAAAAAAACTGCAAAAATAAATGTAACAAACGGAAAAGTACCCACCAAAAGTTTATATGAATGTAATTTAACCCTGTTGGATTCTTATTAATAACAGTATTAAAAAGTTTTTTGTTTTTTTGCATCAAGATTTTTGCTGTTTAAAGGAGTGAGTCATTTCTTATTTCCATCATGTTCCCCAGGGTGCAGTTACTAAGTAGAAAAGCATTTTTACTTTTTTGTTCTTTAGAAGAAGAGTTCATAGCAAGTAAATAATTACGTTGTTATTTTATTATTTTTCTTGCTTTTTGATATGGCTCACAAACCAAATAAACAAAAATTATATACTTGCCGTAAATGAGTAGCAGAAATTAAAATTGGGGTGAACTGAAATTAAATGATTTTTGTTTTTGCTTCATCCAAAATTTTACGTTTTTGCAGTGATTGCACTGTGCGTAAATTAACCCATGCAAGAAGATTTTTGAAGCCAATTTAAAACAATGTAATATAGACGGAATTAAGGTGGTATATTTTGGAATTTTTGATAAAATAGAATTACTTATTCTAGTTAAGAAGAACATTCAAAAATCTTTCCCGATTGGACCCCTATTGTATTTACCTCTCATATATGGTGTATTTTTTGCATAATTTTTCCCGCATCAGTTTACACGCCTCACAAAAGTTCCACTACAGTTCATGTTCATTAAACTCTCATTATAATGAGTATTTTGTACACGGATTAGCCGGACCATGTACAAGCACTTTGCTCAAGTATTCAAGCTATATAATCTGGGGGAAAGACAATTATAATGACCAAGCTCAATCTAACCAAGCCAAGGAAAAGGTAATTATTAGTTTAGAAACAAACCCGATTGATGCTGTGACGAATTCTCATATTCCTAGAGCATCATCCATGACTCACTCCGGTGCATTTCTTCACCTTATATGTCGCCCAATCGCACTAATGTGATTGCTCTGCTGATTCGGCAACAGCACCTAGAGGGACGTAATTGGTAGTGAGAAACACACAACATTTTAATTGACAAGATTTTATTTCACCGTATATCAATCCTTTAACCAATCACTCTCTTCCCGCGAGTTTGGATTTAAACCACAGCCACTACATCAAGGAGAAACCTCAATCACCTGACCAGCAAAGACAAAGTGCAGTGAGCAACTGGCCACCCGTAGGACCAGATTATGTGGTGCTTCGCTTTTCAAATCATCCAAGGTCAAGTCAAAAATATAAATGTAAATACCACTTTATAGTTCCGCAGACTAGAGGTATTGGTAACAACTCTTTACTACGAAATTGCAGTACACCATGACGGGAAGCTTCATCATAGAAACATGCCCATGGGGATGTCTTGCGTCAGTTAGATGTAAAAACTGATGTTTCGTTCGTTTACAACCACGATGATGGGATGGCCTCTGTTGAGTTGGCAACAACATATAAAGACATAGCCAGTTGACTGAAGTACTAATACATCAAATTAACCGAAGACTTTGTTCTTAGAATACACTGTGGGAAATTTGGTATGAACAGAGTTTTTCCTGAACATACATGGACAATGAAGGAAAATTCATTGCCAACAATAACTAGGTAATGACATTCAATTGTAATAACTTACCTAACAACATACTTTTCAATAACTACTACCTATCATCTGGATTACATGGAAATAGTATATTAAGTTCTTACTCTAAATGCCATTTATAATTATTTTCAAACTTATAGACCTCTTGCCTGTGACGTTCACTCACTCTAGGTATACGGACTTTCCTACTCTCGTAAGCACACCCCTGTGTGCTATCTGTTGTCATTCAGCAACAGCACCGAACTTATCCCTAAATATAGACTTCACCCAACCTTACAAGTTTATAGTCTCGGCAGACTAGAGGTACTGGTAGCACCTAGTTATCCCTGGACTATAATACACCAATATAAGGCTCCTTCATAAGGGAAACATACCCCGGGAGGGGGGCTTGTTGAGAATTGTATATACGAGATTGTTATTCCGTTTGACTAGAGGTACTGGTAGCATTTATTTCCCTGGGACTGCAATACACCAAGATAAAGGACCTTCATCAGAGAAATGTGCCCCGGAGGAAGGGCTGTGTGAGAAGAATATGATTCCATTTTAAATTTGTACAATATGATTTTGTATCCTTTAGATAGCGGAGTTGATATTTTGATATTTTGGGTCCTTTTAGATAGCGGAGTTGATTAAGCCATGTCCGTCTGTGCGTGTCTCTTAAAATCAATTTTCTGAAGACCCCAGAAATCTGTGGAGTTCAAATCTTCAATATTCTTCAACTTCTGAAAATTTCACCAAAACAAGACAATTTTTTGATGCTTTGATATAAAAGCAACATCAACATTGCTTATTGGAAAAACGTTTATCTTTTGGATTTGTTTTTAATGCTTATAATGTGGTTTGTTTCGTTTGCGTTTCGAAATTGAAATTTTATAAAATTCAACATTTTTAAACACACTATGGTCAAGGATGTAAATATTCGGCAAAAATTTATTTAATTTTTTTTTCTATTAAGTATTTTTATTAGAAAACAATTTGTTTAGAACATTAAGTATTTTTGGTTTGATATTTAAAGGGTTAAAAAAATATTTTACTATAAGGGTAATTTAGGAAACACAAAAAATCTATATAAAAAAATAAGTTAACATATGTTTTGTCTAATTTTACAAGGGATGGGTTATTGAGTTTTTATTCTTATACATACCAGTAGTAAGAGTTTATACACATAAACATTTATGTATTTTTGCTAAAGGTACTGAAACGAAACTAATAGTCATGGTTAGTCAGGTGGAAAATTTTTATTTGTTTTATTCTTCAACAAAAAAACTCTTTATTATGTTTCAGCAATGATACAACAATATTTAAGGCTTTCTTAAAGCAACAATATTTTATAAGAGAAAACTAAAATTGAATATCAAAAGAAAAAATAAAACATAAAAGTATAAACCATAAAATGATTAAGGAATTTGATTAAAATGCAAATTGAATTGGAAAAAAAATAGCAACAGAAAGACCAGCCGAGAAAATCTTAAAGTTTTAGCAGTTTTCAAAATAAAAAAAATAAGAAGCATAAATACAAAACAAACATGCCACGTAAACTTAAGTTAAAAACACAACTTGGCAAACACCTCATCAAACATCAAAGAAAATCAATTTCATGTTTTATTTTTTTTTGCTTTGAGAATTTATTTTAAAGTAAGAAAAATTCATCCCTCTGTTTTTGAAAGGAAAATGTCGTCAGGATTAGAAAACAACAACAAAAAATCGCTTATCAGAAAACTTATTTATTTATTTACTTAACATTATATAAAAAAAGAAAAAAAAAATAGAGCAAAAAAAAAATTACAAATGAAAAAGTAACATGAAAGCGCTGAGAAAAAAAACACAATTTATATCTTTACCTAAGAATAAGAAAAATGAGAATAAAAATCTGTGATAAAAATATAAAGTCAAAGTAAGTTAAAATAATAAACACTAAAATAAATTGACTTAAACGCGGGGAATGATGCCCTCTATGAAGATTCAAAGGAGGATGTTTATACGTTTCCTTTGGGCCAGCGGAAACTTTCCAAAAAGAATTTATGGAGTATCTTCGCAGCAAAAAATCTTCAAATTTTGGTAATGAGTTATCATGATAATGTAGTTATTTAATACATTACCTGGTAATGAGTGGTCGTTATCAATAACATTATTTAATTTTTTTGAATGAGACTTGTAGCCAATTCTATCCGACGCTTGTAGTTCGAATCATATTTTATTCATTTTATTAAAAAACGTTGATTTATACTTTTATGTAAAAACTATTCCAAAAAGTACTATAAAAAACTTGTTAATGAAGCACTGAGTAAGCGGAAACACTAATAAATTCAAAAAATAACTGTAGAGCTAGGTTTAAGTCTGGAAGATTTGGATAAACACATTTGTAACCAGCTATTTTTTTTAACCTCAAAATAACTAGTTATTCACCTCAAAAGTAAGTACTTCCACATTGCTTCAATATTATATTGCCTGCTTACCGAGTAAGGAAAGTGTTTCCTGGGTTATACGTCAAGCGATCATGGCGTTCAGCCTCTAAAACGCCTGGTCAGAGAGTTAGTGTGTGGAGTTGACAGCAGGAACTTATCGTTTCTTATAACTGTAGATGCTCTTATAGATATTCTATTAAATAATAACCTAGTAGTTCAAAAAAATGTTCGAAACCTACTTTAATGTTGCAAATAGGAAGGAGGTACTGAATATCAAGACTGTAAGTGCAAACTATATAGATCTAGTTAAGGGATGGAATGTTTCAAAACAATGTTGACATTGAAAGCGCTTTTAATTGTGTTAAGTCTTTAGCCATCTGTCGATCCCTCTCTCAAGTGGGCGTGGACCAATCTACTGTGACTTTTATGAAAAACTTGCTGTACAAACGGGTAATTGCATCCTCCCTTGAGGATACAACAATCTCACTTGTATTCATTCTCGTGCAAATACAAAAATTCCTCAATTGCCACTCCCCCGTCCCAATGGTGAGATTCTTACACTGTCGGTACCTAGATGATGTTGTGCAATTCAAAGTGATGGACCAATGGTACCTGGGGTCGTGCAAAGGTCTCAGGTGTTTTTGTGTACTTTTAACAGATGGACCAATGGTTCCTAGGGTGATGCAAATATCGTAGATTTCCTCCCAGATCTACACTTTTCAAATGACTACTGTATTCCGGAACTGTTAATAACGAGTACAATGCTTATTTTAAACGCCCAGCTTTGCATGCTGTTGGTCTTCGGTGTTACAAAGATGGATCAAAAACTAACGAAGTTGATGGCGGAGGCATCTTCATTGAGGACTTTGGAACCAAAATTTCCTCTTAGACTCAATGTATAATTGTAATTGAAAAAACTTAAGTTACAATTACAAGTAATTATAATTGTATATTGTTCAAGTATATATTACAAGTAATTCTAATTGACAATATAATGAATTACTTTGTGTAAGCAATACCCCACATGCCTGTCCAAGAATACCGGAGGTCTCACAATGAAATGATGAGACATACAACAATCACCCTTGTTTGGGTCAACGAATAGGGGAACACAAACGGCAACAACATTGCTTATACTTTGGCGAATGCTAGAGAGAGGATGGCTACGGTAAACATAGACCAATTCTGTGGTGTCCCACTCAAGATAGTTGGTCTTATGGTCTCATAAAACATCTTTACTTATAAGTCTCAGCAGAATGCATCTGAGTACTCTTTTATCGGCTATCTTTGGTCACTGTAAATTTGGAAATCATACAAGATGCTTAGGCCATCCATTTAATGACTTCTGTAAAAAACTGCCAGAATGAGGAGAAGGAGGAAACAATTACTCATCTTCTGTGTAACTGTGAGGATTTAGAAATGATTCGATTATCAGATTCTCTGATCTGTCAGTTGAGCAACTGCAACTAATTCTTGCACTGCTTAACTTGTTAACTTCTGTTTTCTTTTCTATCTTCGTTTAGACTATCTCCATAATCTTCTCTACTTTTCTTTATCTGTTACTTTCCTTCTTTACAGACAAATGAATGTCGAGAGCTTTACGTGAGTACCTGAGTACATGATGCCATACCCCACGGTGGTATTTCTTGGTGGGTAGTCTTGACAATTGTCTACCATCGCTCCTTTATCATTCAATGATGAACTCAGGTGGCAATTTTTGTACATTGGATTTGAGCGGTCCATGTACAAACAATTTGCTGAAGTACTCGAGCTATCTAATCTCTGATCATTAGATTGATTCGGCGACAGCACCTAGAGACGTAACGAGTGAACGGAAGTAGGAATCCATCAAATAAGCTGAAGACATTGTTCTTACTCACGGGGACACATTGTGCTAATTCTGATATGAACAGAGTATACTCTAAACATATCTGGACAAGGAATGAAAATTCAATGGTATCATTTCATCCATCATCATACAACCCAGCACACATCTCATTCATAGGACACATGAGAGAAAAGCATACGACATATTCATTATAGGTAAACGGGTGGGGTGAGGCCCGCCATAGCATATACAATTAATACCAACTCATTTCCAACGCTTAGTGCAACAGTCACTCATCTGTGGGTATCTGTTGTTTTGGCAACAGCACCGAACTTATCCCGAAATATTGACATTACATCAGTCTTTTAACCGCCACTTACTCTTCCCACGAATTTGGGTTTAAACCACAGCTCCAACATGGATCCCGAAGAAACCTCAACCAACTGACCAGCCAGGACATAGTCCTGCGGGCAACTGGCCAGATTATGCGGTGCTCTGGTCTGTCCTCTTTTCAATCTATGCAAGATCTTAGCCAGGCAGTAGATTGTTACCAGACTACAGTTATTAGCCACCTCTTTATACCCCGGGATTGCAATAACACCAAGGTGGAGGTTTCACTTCTTAACAGACAATACAAAGCGACCCACTTAATTTTCACTCATGGTAACCTTTCTTCTACCCCAAGTAAAACAAGTTTGAATATATAGTCGGGCATATCAGTATGTAAAAAATTTTGAATATTGAAAAAAAATTTAATATGTTTTTTAATTTTATTCCGGAATATTTTTACTAATTTTTGACAAAAAAATCTCATAGGGAAGTAGGGGTAAATATGGACCTATCCTTATAGAATTTACGTCTACCTCAAAGTCATTTACGTAGAATTTAGTGTTTATAAGTGAATTTTGACCTTCAAGTCATTTTTGAAGGAGAGCTTGTATAGAGGCTAGGATCTTTATAAAATTCGTTAGTGTCATTTAAAGTTTTTTAAAACTAAGTTTTACACTTGTTGACATAATTTACCATATAAATTAATTATGTACCTAAGAGCCCTCTGTTCGGGGGACACGGTTGTATGGAAGCTAGACGAAATAATGGACCGATTTTAACCATTATCAACAGGCGACCTGTACCTTACGAACAAGGTTTACACGGACAGCCAGCCAAACGGAGGGACGGACATAACTTAATCGTCTCGGAAAACGATTCTAAGCAGATTGGTATACATTTTTTATAGAAGGAGAGTTTGAACATCTCATCGGAATTGAAATAACCAAAGAAACAATCAAGAATTTTGATCCATTAAAGGTTCTCAGCCTTTAATAAGATTTACTGCCTTAGCAGAAGTAAGTATTCTCTAACGCTATCATTCCCCACAGCCAACATGTTGCAAATGTTGAAACTTTCTTAAAAGACCAAGAAGAGAAAAAAATCGCAGAAAAACAATCTACTTTAAAGGTAAGCATAAGCAGTTTTTTTCCTCATCTCAACTTATGCGTATTTTAAAATAAATTTAACAAACTAAAAAAAATAGAAGGGGCGTTTTTTGTGTTATTGTCAACATTAAAGGAAATTTAACACACGCGTACTTATTTTACACCTTATCGGAGATTATCAAAAACAAAAAAAATCACTAACATTCCAAAAAAGCTAAATTGAAAAGATGTCAACTTTAAAAATGAAAAAACGCACAAAAATTATCCAGACAATTTTCAACAGCAGCTTTATGGTTTTATTTTTTTAAATATCACCCCCTCTCCCCGTTTGCTTAGCAACTCTATTGAGTTTAACTTAAAAGTGTAAATTTTTACGTTACCATTTTGTATTGAATAAGTAAAATACTTTGTATCTATTAATCTTATTTAATTCTAAACTAACCAAAATGAAAACAAGTAGGAAAGTATAGTCGGGCATGGCCGACCATATAATACCCTACACCATGAGTATATTTTTAAAATTTTTTACTTTTTATAAAATTTCTATTTTTTTTTAAAAAAAAGTTTTATGTTGAATATTACCAATAATTCCAAAATATTTAAGCAATTTATTGATAAAAAACTAAAATTTCTTAATGAGGCTTTATATAGGTCAAATATGGACCGATCCTCGGTTAATTTGGGAAAAGGATATATTTCTAAATAACAGTTAGTTTTGTTGAGTTTCATTGCGATTCAAATGGTTGCAAGTCAATTTTAGACGTTTAAGTCATTTTTTGAAGGGGGGGTTTGTATGGGGGCTAGGGTCAAATATAGGCCGATCCTTACGAAAATCTGCAGTGTCATTTATACTTATATAAAACTTATTTGTGCCAATTTTTAAAGAGATAGCAGAATATTTGACGTAATTATGGCATAAAAAGTTCAAATCGGGAGGTACGGTTGTATGGGGGCTAGATGAAATATTGGACCGATTTCAACCATTTTTTCAATAGGCTTCGTCCCTGTGCCAGAAAACAGGCTTGGTACAAATTTCATCAAATTATCTTGAAAATTGCGGCCTGTACCTTGCGCACAAGGTTTACATGGACAGCCAGCCGGACAGACGGACGGACGGACATGTCTTAATCGACTCAAAAAATGATTCTGAATCGATCAGTATACTTTAAGGTGGGTATTGGACCAATATTTTTGTATGTTACAAACATCAGCACAAACGTATAATACCCTCCCCACTATAGTGGTGTAGGGTATAAAAAAATAATAAAATCATTTGTTATATAAAAGCCCAAAACGTAAGAGGATGGATATGTAAAAATTTAGAATTAAAAAAAAATGAAAATTAAAATAAATTTTAAAGTTGTACATATGTATGTGTATTTTACAAAACTAAATTTTTTATCTTAAATTAAAATGTTTTTTTCAATGGTTTTAAAATTTTTTTGAAAAAAAAAAAAATAATTTCATATTGTAAAATGGTCATTGTATTTTCTCTTCATGCATGTACAACTCTACATTTTATTTGTAAATAATTACCTTTGTGTAATTAACTTTGTAATAGATAAATAAAATCACAAATAAACAAAGTTGTGTTTTAAATTCAATGATCTCATCTGACCAATGAACGGTGGTTTAGAAATGTTTTATTTTGGAAAAAAAAAACTCTATAGTAATGAAGGTTGCAACTCATTTGAAATTGTTCGGCTAAATAAAAGAATTAGAGGCCACAATGCGGTGTTTCAAATTTAGTCAATATTGGTCTAATTTTTTTTAATATTATTCGAATGAACTAACCCTCACAAAAGCACCCATTATGTTTAAAGAACAATGCAGTCCAAATGAAAATTGCTAGTAAGCTAAAATTTTTTGTCGATGCAGTTTGTTTGGTATTGAAAATGGGCAATATCCGTCCATGATGTCCCCGTCCAGAAAATTACTTTATCACTGGCTGAAAGAAGCTTCTATAGCGGTGAAATTCGGGACTTACAGGTTTCATAGGAACGTAAATCTCTTTTTAAATTTTTAAAAGGATAGGCCCATTATTTACCCTACCCTCATATATAGGCCCCTTCAGAAAATGACTTTAATGCTCATAACTGGCTGAAAGAAATATCTATAGCGGTGAAATTCCACAGGATTATATTTTATAGGAAACTAAATCTTTTCGTAAAAGGATCGGTCGAATATAATACTCTACCAAAAATAACTAGAATATTTCACCACTCTAGTCGAGAGGGTATAAATAAATGGTAAAGTCCTTATTCCGCGGTGGTCTTTTTCACTCAATTGGTGAGCTTCTGTAGTGATTCACCTCCGGCCAAATGTGTATCTTATATGCAGATGGAAATTGATGTATGTGGAATTTCCGGTCCAGTATACATGTAATTTACTCAAGTACTTGCGGATAGATAGATACTATCCTAATTATTGCTGTCCCTTACTTCACTTGCAAGATGCAAAACCATCACTTCTGTTTATAGCCACGCAGATGAGATGGCCTCTGTTGAGTCGGCAACTGCACCTAGAGACAAAACCGGTAGATCGAAATACGAATTCATCAAATAAGTATACCAAATTAAGAATCCATTAAATAAGCCGAAGATGTTGTTCTTTGTTCCTACATACCTACAAAAATTTTAAAATATTCAATGGTATCACTTGTTAAATAACATACGACACACACTCTAGTTATACGAATCCTAGCAGTTCGACGGGACAGTCCCGAACTGACCACTTAACCTACCACTTGTGGTAGCCCCTAGCCACCTGACTTTTTAACATGGGCTTGTCCTACGACGACACTATACACCCTAGACGGTTAAAAACAGTCAAAGGATGGTAATCCCCAAATGGGTTCTTCACAATGGGTCAGTCACATTACTAACTATTTAACTGGCGCTATTTCTAATCGTGACAACCCTAATATTCATTCGTTTTTTAAAAATTAAAGAAGAACATGCAATGCAGAGCATTTGAGACAAATTGGATAATACTAACCCGTTTCAAACAGTATCTAATCGTTCAAACTGTGTTTAATTAGGAAAATGGGTTTTATTTACTTTTTGCAGAGACAAATATTTAAATTTTGCATTTTCTTATAAATAAATAGCAATCTGTATAAAATTGGCTTTCTAAAAATATGTATATAAAATCGATTGCAAAAGTTTTGAGATATATGCGAACAAAAATTAAATTTTTATTCATTATATACTTGTAAAAAATGGGCGTGGCAGCAGTCTTATCATGCTGATTATTATGAGGAGCATTTGGACAATTGTTTGCTAACTGTAACTAAAATTAAAACTCAATATCACTAAGATTTGATGGTGACATATTAGTAGAAAGTAATAATCATTTCTTCAAAAGATGGGTAAAATAACTACTTTCGGAAGTACAAAAAAAAAAACTTTTAAGAGTATAATCTCTAGGTTACTTGAGGACAGTAAAAAGAGGACTGTCTCCGCTCCCGCTTACAAAGAGGACACTAAAGTGACGAATAAAGTGAAGGGTACATTCGTCACGAATGACACAAAACATACGAATTACAATCATCCAGGTGGTTTACTATTAGTGAAAATTATTGTCTTTTTCGTATGCATTGACTCTTTGTCGAACTGCTGGGTATCACATACATTTAACACCAACTCATTTCCAACGCATAGTGACACAGTCTCCTCTGTTGTCGAACTGCTGGGTATCACATACATTTAACACCAACTCATTTCCAACGCATAGTGACACAGTCTCCTCTGTTGTCATTCAGCAACTTATCCCGAAATATAGATTTTACCGTGCATCAGTTTTTTAACCTTTAATTACTCTCCCCTTGAATTTGGGCTTAAAATACAGCCACTACGTCGATATTCAAGGAATTTCAACTAACTGACCACCGAGAAAATTTGGTTTGACCAGAGAACCACCAGTTTATAATCCCGGCAGACTAGAGTTACTGGTAGCACCTCTTTTTCCCGGGATTACATCACATCAAGTGAAGAAGTGAAGAGGATTTAAAAGATTTATGCAGATGTTTGTGACGCTCAATAATATTGATCAATGATATTTGGTACATCATCTTTTACTATCACAGAAATGAAGCTTAAACAAAATCAGGCTTAAAAGATATATGGGGTGCAAAATTAAGTTTTTTCATGTTATTCCCTAAAAGGTCCGATGAGTGCAACACACCTTGTTTTAAAATTAACGAACATAAGCTTTATACTGTTACCGACTTTACCCGTTTTTACTTTCTTTTTACTTCGTAAAGTTAAAAATTTCAAAAACCAATTCTCTGTGGATCTAATTTTGTTGAGGTTGACCATATATATCATTATATACATACAAACATACAAATTATAGTTGTAAATAACATTATATGTTTGCCATGTTATCATTCTATAGTTGCCGGAACAATTGTTATGTTTCGGTGAATTCTATTTAACTTTATAATTGCAATGAACATGAAAATATCTACAGTAACTAGAGTATTGTTAAAATCTAATACAAATAACAATTACTTTTTGTTTTTGGTTGTGGTATTAATTTTGAACCCTGTTTTTCTCTTCATGTAGAAGACGGTTTGTACATACATATATCTAATCAATTTACATCGTTTTACATAGTATTGTTCAAATTCAATTTTGGATTATTTCAGTCTTGTAGTAAATGAGCAATATGATGTAATTCAATTATGTACAAAACCTACATATTTTCTTAAACTAATATTTCGTTTCATAAATTGAAATGTCTATTAAGTGAAATGTTTAAACTAGAGAAAAAAGTAAGAAAAAGTAATATTTACAATTTCATTTAAAATTTTTTTTGGTTAATGATACGTTTTTTTTTTTTTCAATTACTAAAACTTGTAACAACATGTAGTCTTACATTTTTATGTGCAAATATTTATCAATGTAAGTAAATTGTTTTGTACTAAATGCATTTAAACTTTGAACTCTTTTTTTAACTCTTTTCACAATTGCAATAGGGCATTTATTTATTTTTTTGGGCAATTTTTGCAATATTTGTATTTTTATTGTAAGGAAATTCAAACAAGCCACAAAAATCGCTTTGATTGTTGAAAACATGTTTGCTTTCAGTATAGTATTTTATTTTTTGCCATAGTTTGTTAAAAAACCACAAAAAGCCAAAAGTGATTTAAAATTTTTTGGACAGTGAAAGAGAGAGAGAGAGAGAGAGAAAAAAATCATACAAAATTGGTCATTTTGACAATAGGCTTACCAAAAAAAGGAACAGAATGGTACTGTAAGGAAAAATGCAATTGCCAAATGCAAACACAATTTGAATGAGCGGCTTTATGAGGTTTTTTTCTTTTTTTTATTGTACAAATGGGAATGTATTTTTAACTGTACTCCTTCATAACTATATTTAATGCTTATGCAATGTACACACACATATACACATGTTTATTTTGTTAATCCTGTTTTGTACCCTACTTTGAGAGTTAGTAGTTGAAGCATACTATATGACAAATCCACTTAATGGCCTATTAACTTTCTCAGCTCAGGCTATTGCAAACAAGCGCGAATTGCGAAGTAGATACAAGGTCCTTAAAGCGATACTTGGCAGCAGCACTTAGGGTATGGATAAAGAAACCTTGTTAGCTACATATAAAACGATTGGTTGGCCAGTGGTCAAGGATACCCAGTGAAGAAATATTCAATGCTGCCAAAATGGCACCCAAAGGACAGTAACGGATCTTCTACAAATTACCTTGAAACATCATCTGCAAGAGGAAACGAAAGTCCTCTCAGTCAAAAACAACAATAAAATTTCCTCCTTATGTCATCGGTATAGTCATCCTATTTTCAGCATCACACAGTTTTACACTCCCCCTAGACATATCATGAAGGATCTTCGTATATATGAGGAAAACTAACACAGGTATGTGCAGGATCCATTATATCAGTCTTTCGAACGACATTCATAGCGACGTCGTAAATTCCGCGGCTGCAGGATAACGCATGCCTACTGATCATGCATAGGCCGTGCCATCTCCAACAAATGTATGTGTTCAAGGTCATATATTTAACTGATCAGAGAAAGCTATTTTCAGCATCACACAGTTTTACACTCCCCCTGGACATATCATGAAGGATCTTCGTATATACGAGGAAAACAAACACAGGTATATGCAGGATCCATTATATCAGTCTTTCGAAGGACATTCATAGCGACGTCGTAAATTCCGCGGCTGCAGGATAATGCATGCCTACTGATCATGCATAGGCCGTGCCGTCTCCAACGAATGTATGTGTTCAAGGTCATATATTTAACTGATCAGTCAACCCTACATCATTTTATCCAATGGATTTATGGACACATCCAGTTGAAGTAACAACAATAAATCCATATTTTTTCCATTTATTGTTGTTGTTTAGATCTGTACTGTTTATTAAAGAAATCCCGAGCTATTCCTGCCAGTCAGGGAATTAAAATCTGCAATATGAAATCTGATATAAATAGACTGTGAATTGAAAGCCTATGAGGGAATTGTTTTATGCATTTTTTCCTATTCGCACTACTTTTTGTACTAACAAAAGGTATAATTAATTCGTTGACGCAAAAAAATACCCCCAATATAAAAATGATTTTAGCAATGATTTTTTTTGTTTTGTCGGACATTTACCAAACCATAAACATACCAGGATATTTTTGTGTTTTTGAAACATTTTGTGGTCTTTTGTGTATTTGACGTGTTGATAATTAACAATTTTTTCTACTTTTTATTTATTTTTTTCACATGACCATGTATATGTGTATTAATGCAAAGATATTACTGGTAGCACAAATATACATATGTATACTAGAGTAGGTCGGTTGATAAATCACAGAAATTAAATTGTCCTTAATTTGGAATATACTTACGTATATATGTATTCTAATATAAGTTTTGAAGTACTCTCGTTAAAATTATACAAAACTATTTTTCTTAATACAATTAGAATGTAATTGGGAAATTAATGAATTATATAAAGTAATTAAGTCTGATTGCTTATAAATCATAGCCCCTTACCAAAAATAAATGGAAGACCCTTTTGTAATGTCCTACATGACGTATGCAAATGTAAACGACAACAACAAATAAGTTCAAACATTCTGGTAGTGGTATGGCTACATACAACAAAATTGTCTTGAACGTAGAGCGATTAAAACCTTTCTCTGGTACTTTATTGTGCAAAAGATCACTCACAAAAATTGGAGTTTGGTATAAGAAATAATAACAATCCTAAGACTATCTAGCCACTTCTGAGACCGACAGTCTCTTCATAGCTATTGTGCGTAATAAGCGTTAAGTGTTTTCTAAAGATGTCAGGGTCAATTGTGAACCGATACTCACAAAAATTAGTAGAGACATTTTGGCTCATACAAAACTTATTCATGCGAAATTTTGTTGTTGAACTCTTAATTTAAGTGTTAAAGTAAATTTCTATAGGGTATCTTATTTAGGGGTTAGGGTCTACTATGGACCGATCTTCATTAGAGATTTACGGTCGCATAAGACTTATTTATATAAAATTTCATCTTTATACAAGTATTTTTAAACCGGGTTATGACTGCTAAAATTTTTCTTTAGAGGCCACGAGTAGCTTCAGACGTATGGTCCAAATAGTGATTACAACAGACAGACGGACAGACATTGCTTGAACGCTCCACCTATAAGTGTATGATTTATAGTCGAATATTTCGATGTATTACAAATGGAATTATAAAAAGAGATTAAAGAACTATCCATATGACAGTCCTAGAGAACGAGCTGTAGAACGAAATGAGCAATGAAATTTTTAACAAATACAGTTAGTTAGTTATTTACTTATTTAGTTATTTAGTTTTTTAATTATTTAGTTATTTAGTTATTTAGTTATTTAGTTATTTAGTTATTTAGTTATTTAGTTATTTAGTTATTTAGTTATTTAGTTATTTAGTTATTTAGTTATTTAGTTATTTAGTTATTTAGTTATTTAGTTATTTAGTTATTTAGTTATTTAGTTATTTAGTTATTTAGTTATTTAGTTATTTAGTTATTTAGTTATTTAGTTATTTAGTTATTTAATTATTTAATTTAATTTAGTTATTTAGTTATTTAGTTATTTAGTTATTTAGTTATTTAATTATTTACTTATTAAGTTATTAAGTTATTTAGTTATTTAGTTATTTAGTTATTTAGTTATTTAGTTATTTAGTTATTTAGTTATTTAGTTATTTAGTTATTTAGTTATTTAGTTATTTAGTTATTTAGTTATTTAGTTATTTAGTTATTTAGTTATTTAGTTATTTAGTTATTTAGTTATTTAGTTATTTAGTTATTTAGTTATTTAGTTATTTAGTTATTTAGTTATTTAGTTATTTAGTTCTTTAGTTATTTAGTTATTTATTTAGTTAGTTAGTTAGTTAGTTAGTTAGTTAGTTAGTTAGTTAGTTAGTTAGTTAGTTAGTTAGTTAGTTAGGCCATTAATTAGTTAGTTGGTTGGCTGGTTAGTTAGTTAGTTAGTTAGTATGGAACTAATTACTTGCCTCCATTGACATCGCCGTGTTAATATAATTCAATAAAATATCATTGCAGATTAATTACCTTTCAGCATTTTAATCCCTTACGTAGTAATGAAAGTTTCTGGTAAGAAGTTTGTTAGTAAATTGGTATTGAATTAGTTGGTAGGCGCTGCTTCTTTGGCCACCGAAAACTGAATGCTCGAAACGATGCGTACGAGATTGATATAAAGTTAAATTTTGCTCTACTACTTATAAAGGGCGTTCTTATATACCTTTTAGCAATCAACCCACTTTATATGTTATACATCGGTTTTTACATAAGTATGGTAAAACATATATAACATGCAATTATAGGGGTTAATATACAGAAATGCAAAATGCACATGCAGGCAGAAAATAAATATTATCAAAAAACTCAAGATTGAATAAATATTATTATTTTCATTTTTTTTATCAATTTTGAAATTGTTACAAAATTTTGTATATAACAATGGTTGTCTTTTCACTACATTTTTTAACAGCTATTGTAACAATAGTAAAACAAAAAGAAAAACACAACAATGAAATACAAACAATAATATTGTTAAACATTTAACCATGTATTTAAATTGATACAGTTTATTTTTATTATTTTTTAGGGTTTTTATTTATTTATATGAATAAATGTGTGTATGTGTCTGTATAACATCAACAACTATCTTGTTAAAAAGCTTTTAAAAAGAGTATTTTCAATTATTTTTTATAAACAAAAAAAAATTCCAAATACAACCAAATATATTACAGAAATGCAGTATACAAAAATTTTGGACGTGTATTTAAGCCTTTTTTTAAAATATCTTCACTTTATTTTAGCCATTTTATGTGGACATTATGCCAAAACATGTTTGACATACTAAAGTGAATGTGTACAAATACTCGTAAATTGTTTATGTATTTGGCAATGGTTTTTATACATTTTTAACAGTTTTTTTTTTTTTTTTTTTAAAGTAAATAAAAAATGTCGTTCATATTTACATAAAACGGTTTATGTTTTTCTTATTTGAAAAAGGGGGTCATTTGCGAATTGTAAAAATATTTAAAAATATTATTTTATTGTAAATCTAGTAAATAATCAAATACAAATTGATCATCCAACTAATTTTGTTTTACTCTATAGTAGATGTAATGGATTGATTTCCTATAGAGTACTGTACGACTAGGGAAAAAAAAGGACTGATAAAGGCACCGAAGTTTTTTTTCAAATTTTGCCTAAAAAATATCAGAATTAGGTGTGAGAAATATTAGTATGTCATCGAGTTTAAACTCATATATCTCACGGAGATTGAATATAAAGTAATTGCTAAGAAAAAAATTACTTTTAGCGTCTAGAGCAGAGCAATCACAGAGAAGATGGAAGAACGTTTACGACACCTCATTGAAAGGGAGGCCAAGGCAACTTGTATGTCTGCCAAGCACCCATTGTCTTGTTATTAGTGCTATCAACCATTATATATATCAGATTATAATCTGTCTTATGCGTTTCTCATTAAAGGACACCAATAATAACTAGGCTTCATTACATATGCCTATGTTATTCCATATATTTTATGTTTTTTAAAGAAAGAATCTGCGGATATTGGTTTTGATAAAACCTGAGGGAGGTAACTCTGAAATGGCGTTGGCGATATTAGGAGCAGATACCATTCTGACAAACTCATCAGCGTGATCATTTCCATAATAGACATCATGCGCAGAGATCCAAGGAAGGGTAATATCAGACAGGTAACCCGACCTTGACATTGCATTGTCTGATCAATAGGGAATATTAGTGTATGAGCCTAGAGAAAATAGTGCCGCTTGACTATTTGTGTAAAAACCATTTCAGATAGAATGATAAAATAGTTTTTTTTTTTTTAATTTAGCATTGCGTAAGAGAATAAACTAGATTGGTATAAAAAAAATTACTGTAATGCCGAATCCTAAAAGTTCGGTAAACAGATTTGTAACCGGTTTTAAGTCTTTACTTATCTTCGATCCGGGTAAGTAAAGATTTTGCTGTATTGTCACAGCTTCGTTATAAAAGACACCAGAACCAACAAAACAGTTTATTTTAGAACCATTTGTTAAAATATGGGAAGAATTGAAGGCACTAAAGGCCTGAACAATACAATCAAATTACGACAATTTGATAAAAAATATCCTGTACGCTTTAAGAAATTTTATGTGCATTGTTCCTTTATTTGCCCTACCCAAATGAATCGATTTATAATCACATTAAAAATGTTCATATAAAAACATACTGTACGTATGAGTAATTTATAAAATGTTCGTAGTTACTCATAATAATTATACGTACCGTGTGATCCACTATATTTGATATAACACAAGTAAACAAAATCGAACTTTTTGCGTGCCTTTTAAATAAAAATGGCTATATATGGCTATATATTTCCAGCCGATGAGTTCAGAAATCGTTATTAAAATTTTTCGCCAGCTCTACTTTTTGAGAGATTGTGATTTTTGTACAGACATTGTTTACGCTACTCTTTTTAAAGTTTTTACTTAATTTTGAAGAACTGGAACTAAAATCTAAAGTTATTTTAACAACATGGAAACCTACACAAAATTATATTTCTAAGGAGCGTAATCATGATGACAGCTATTGCAGTTAAACTAGATTGCATTGCAAGGAATTTGAAAATTAAGCCTTTTTTGTTTTATCCTTATAACAATACATTGGGCTAAATTTATTTGAGAATTTCCAATTATTATTTAAAAATATTGTTATTGGTTTGTATTGATACTATATTGTGAAAATAAATCAAATCAGGTAAACGGATTTTAATTTAAATTAATAAGGATAATCTGAAAAAGTATAATTTTCAACTTCGCTACAGGACATCCAAGGAATCCTATAATAACTGTCTGCTAATGATAGATAATTTTATGTTGATTACCATGTTGTTGAATAACTCCATGAATATTGGTCTGGTTCTGAGAAACGTCAATATTTCGGAAACTAGAACTAGCGGGAAATTTTCATAACAATTTTTGAACTCAGCAGGCGGAAATACATAGGAATCAGCTATATTCATTTAAAAGGCATTTTCAGTGTTATCTAGTGTAATCAATCTGTGGTAGAGTTTGTTTTAAATTAAACACGTATAAGATATTCTTGAGCAATAATATTTGGAAAATAATATAGAAAATATATTTGACCACAAATTAAAAAATAATAATACTACTTCCTATTGCACAAACACAAAAATAAAACAAGTAAGAGTGTTATATTCGACTACGCCGAATCTTATATACTCTCCATCAAACCGTATTCCGTAAATGAAATGATCCCCTATGCAGTATTTCAGGGGGACATTTGTATGGTGTCTATGCGGAAACGTTAAACGATATTGTCCCTACTTAATACCAAACAAACCATTTGTGGAAAATGTCGACTCTCTAGCACTTTCTATTCGGACTTTATAGTGCTTTTAATAGACAGACAGACAGACAGACAGACGGGCAGATATTACTATATCGTCTTAGAATTCAATAAGGTCCCTCAATATATATACTTTTGTTATATCAATTATATAAGGTCCCAGAATATATATACTTTTGTGGGTCAATATTTCGATGTGTTAAAAAGGGAATGAGATAATTATTGTTTGTCATACTTTTGATATGAAAACAAATCATAAAAACCTTAAAAGGACCTTTGATCCAGCTCATTAAATATTGATGTCAGAAGAAAAAATTTGGAAAACGATATTTAAGAACCAATAAAGTATCAGCTGTGTTTCTTTACTTGTCATGTTTGCAGGTTTTTACTAGAAATTACAATAGAGAACAAAATTGAAAAATAATAATAGTTTTCTCTTTGCCAGAACTTGTCGGTTTTAGGCAGAAAATAGAAAAAAATGTCAAATAAATTATTTGTTTAAAAAGTACATTGAAAACTAAAAATTTTCGAAATTTTTTATTTATTGAAAGAGAAATTTAGTTTTTTCTGTTCCCATACTTTTTACAAGTACGAGGAGAAAATGCATTAATTCTCTTTAGCCAGAAAAGTTCTGGAATAAAGCTATTGATATTATTTATAAAAATTGACAACTTATTTTTTCCTCCACACAAAAGGGATCGCCTTAATGTACATATATTTAAAATTTCAACATTATAATCTTAATCTCTAAACACTTATGGTTAAAATTAATGTTTATGTCTATGATCAGATTTGGTTTTCATGATAAAATGATTAAAAGATATGTACACATCAATTTTAAAATATACATGTTCATTAGGATGGCTCCGTTTGTATAGAGGAAAAGTAAGATGTCGATATTTCCTACTTAAAGATAGATTACTTTATTTTTAAATTCGGAAAGTGTCCTTATATAGAGACTAATGTCATCACCACTATCAAATGTTAGTATTAATAGAAAAACCACATGTATTAGAGTGTTTTGGGGAACAGCCATTTTAAGAATATCATGTAGGAATATCTGTCATTCGATGTGTATTAAACTAAATAACTTTTGTGATCATTTACGATTCACAAAATTTTACAGGTTTTAGTTCTATCATCTAAAAGTGTGATTTTTACCTTAAATTGATTTAAATTTTAAAACAAACATACGTTTAGTTATAACCCTAGATATGGGCGGTAATATCTTGACCACGCCCACTTTATTTGCTGATTTTGATTCACATGTTTTGAAAATGCATTTTTGATCATTGTTTCAAATAAAATATCACTGTCCTCCTTTTTTGTTACATATGTTCTTACAGTGATCATATATACTTAGTATAAAGTCTCTACGACAAAAGTGACACTGTACACTGGTAGGAAACTGAGGCCCTTTCCAAAAATATATCGTTTGAGCGGTATACCTATCAAAGAGAAGTCTACGCGATCCGTTATGCGCCCAGCAAAAATAAAACAAAGTACTTCCAAATCCATGACATTTATCACCTCTTCAAAAGTAGCACTAATCATCAATTCCACCGTCTGTGGAATTGATGATTATTGACTTCCAAAGAGGCGAAAAGAATTAAATCCAAAATAACATCCCCCTGTGCCAAATAACAAGCCTGTCCTAAAATTATCATTACTTCAGGTCTTTTTCAGTACTTCCATGAAGTAAATTTTACTTCTTTGGATGTCCTTTATTTGCTGGGTGCATTCATGTGTATATAATTATATGGCAAAAAAAATGCACTACTTTTTTAGGGCTACCCTAATATACAGACTTCATTCTACAAAAATATGCTTAAGTTTATATTCTTTCCTAAGGTACATGCACTTATTAACGTTTACATTCAAAATTTACATCTATAAAATTCTGAAATTGACATTAAGTTAAAATTACTTGTTGTAAAAATACTTGAATTCTTAATACTATTATTCACCAACTAAAATATACACATACAATAACAAATATGCTTATATGTTTAATTTTTTTTTTTTTTGAGTCATCAAAAACAGGTACATATTTATATGGTAGCAAGTACTTAAGTAAAATTCAGGTACATGCTCATATGCTTTTCTAAATAAGATTTTACATAATTTGAAGTAAACAAATGTTAAAGCAGTGATGTCCCAACAGACAGAAAGTTTTTATAAAATTAATTTATTTTAAAAGTTTACAAAAGAACTTTTACCAAAAAATATAATTTATATCCAGCCAAAGTTTGGCAATGACTTGCAATTGTAACCACTTACCTATTAACATACTTTTTAATGAATACAACATATTGTTCTGATTACATAGAAGTACTTTAATAAAGTCTTATTAATAATGTGTTATATAAATACTTTCGAATTCATTAGTCAGCTTTCCCGATAAGATTTACATTGACTTACTGTTAAAAGTTTTAACGTGAGCATCTCACGGTGGTCTTTTTCATCCACTGGTTCTTCAATGAAGAACTCAGATGCCAACTTTTGTACATTGGCTTTGATCGGTCCATGCACAAGTACTTTGCTGGAGTACTCGAGCTATCTAATCTCTGATCATTGGATGACCTCTGTTGATTTGGCGACAGCACCTAGAGACGTAACCGGTGGACCGAAGTACGATCCATTAATAAGGCGTAGACATTGTTCTTACTCACAGGGACATACTGTGGTAATTCTTATATAAACAGAGTATACTCTGAACATATCTGCACAATACCTTTCATTCATCATCATTCAACCCAGCACATATCTCATTCATACGACACATTCATAAGAGAAAAACATACGACACATTCATTAGGTAGACGGATAGGGTAAGGCCCGCCGAACCTCACATTCAACCCGTACCATATATAATTAATACCAACTCATCTCCAACGCTTATGCTATGTATACACGGTTGTTAGATCTTACAACGTTGGCAGTAAAATGTGCAGAAAATGTCTAATAACAGTGTAAACTTACATATTTTGTCTTTCAATATTGTCAGTAATGCTTTTTCTGACAACGTTGCAAAAGAAAAATTGTAAGTTCAGATGATTGTTAGACATATTCTGAACATTTTACTGACAACATTGTAAGATCTGACAACCGTGTATCACGGCTTTTAGTCCCACAGTCACTCCTCTGTGGGGTATCTGTTGTTTTCGGCAAAAGCACCGAACTTATCCCGAAATATTGACTATTACTCTCCCTGCGAATTTGAGTTTTAACCACAGCCACTACGTGGATCTGGATGGAATTTCAACCAACTGACCAGCCAGGTCATAGTCCTGCGGGCAACTGGCCATCCGAAGTACCAGATTATGCGGTGCTCTGGTCTGACCTCTGGCAATCAATGCAAGGACTAAGCCAAGCAGTAGACTGTATCCAATTTTTTAGTCCCAGCCAGACTGGAGGTATTGGCCACCTCTTTATACCCAGGGGTTGCAATAAAACCAAGGTGGAGGTCTTGCCAAGGTAACATTCGTAAAAAGGGGTCGTGAAAAGGGTATATATAAGTTTGTTATTCCGTTTGTAATTTCTATAATATATCCTTATAAACAGAAGTCCATAAAATTTAATTTTTGGTACTTTTTTCAAAAGGTACTTTTTGAATTTTCTTTAATATTGAACCTAGGAATCTAGGAAATTAAGTATGTATATCCGGAATTATGTGAGAACCCATAAAAGAGAACGTTTTGGTACTTTTTCGATTTTTAAAAGGTACTTTTTAAGTTTTCTATAATAATGAACCCAAAAACATGAAATTAAGTATGTAGAACCCGGATAGAACGAGAACGCACATTTTTCGATTTACAAAAGGTATTTTTTGGATTTTTCTATAATATTGAATGTAGAACACGGAATTAAGTATTTAGAGTCGAAATTAGGTCAGAACCGAAAAAAGTTAACTTTTTTAAATTTTATATAATATTGAATCTAGAAATATGAAATTAAGTATGTAGAGCCTTATTTTGGTGAGAACCCATAAAAAGTAACTTTTTGGTACTTTTCGTTGTTTAATTTTCTATAGTATTGAATCTAGAAGCATGAACTTAATAAGGACCTTCTGGTACTGACTGTTTTTTAACACACCATGGTGAAGGGTATATAGGATTCGGCATAGACGAATATAGAACTCTTCCTTGTTCTAAATACTTGCAAGCAACTGTTGTAAGTACTTGCCTGAAATGACATCATCATGTTAGACTTAAAATGCTATTGTTTAAGTATATTTTAGCATTTTAAGGCCTTATCTTAAAGTTTTGATTTGATTAAACTATTTACTATTATCTGATTCATTGACGGGTCTATAAACTAGTCCATTGACTAATCAGTAATAACTGGTCTCTTAACCTAGCTTGCCTAGTAGTCGGACTAGTAGTATATTGACAGATTTGTGTTTATACCCTTATATACTTCTATATTATTAAAATCAATTTAAATGTAACTCCTTGAATGTCTATTAGTTCATCATTGGCCCCAATGTAAAATACAAGTTGCCTACCTCTACAACGACATATTCAATATGATTTGATATGTTACTCAAAATTTCAATTTCATATTTTCTAGCCAAAATTCGCATAAAACTTCATAGAATTGCCTAGATAATATTATGCCTTCAAAACCACATACACAATAACAATATATGCACATACTCATAAAATTTAAATAAAAAAGTATGTAAATTACTGAAAATAAGGTCCTTATACAGAATAACAAAAATATGGTTAAAACTAAGGGAACTTCAAAACACGGCAATGATAAGGTTGTAGAAAATTTTTATTCACCCATTGAATGTGATGTTTTTAGCAAAAAAAAAAAAAAAATAATACATACTCATACGTACATACATATGTTCTAATTAAGTGTGCGTATGCATGAGGGACTGGCTAATAATGGGGTTAAAACAGCATGTCATAAAAATGAAGTTTTTCCCTTCGAAAATACACAAGTTTTTTTTTTTCGTTTTATCTTTTGCGTTTTTCGTTCTTGTTGTAACCTGTATTCAAGTGCATTTTTGATTTTCAAATGGGTAAAATGTAATGGTTTGGCCTGCATGAACACAAAATAAAAAAAGGAATATGTTTGAATAAGTGGGAAAATGTTGTTAGTGGTTGATAACCAACTGGACCAGATCGAAAACTTAACAACATGACGTGGTAGCAGTATGTTACACATTCACGAAAATTGTTGAGGACACATGAAAGGGGAAAGTTTAATGCAGTTTTATAGTTAATCATGAATGGATATAATTATTAACTAAGTTGGAAGTTTCTTAGTGTAATTAGAAACCATCGAAGTTTTTTCATATAAGTATTAAGTTTTAAGAAATTTAATAAAAATGATGTTATGTACCCAAGAAAAAAGTTGTATTACTTGGCAAAGGGTTAATATGTTAAAATTTATTAACACAATATCATTTTAAATCATTACTTACACATGGTGATGTCATTGGATGCAAGTACTTACCATAATTACTTACAAGTTTTTTAAAAATCAGTGAATATGGATCATGTAAGGAAGCATGTTTGGAAACGTCAATATTTGAACCATGAAAAAGATTATTAAAAAATAGTTGTTGAAATACTTCCATCCAACTAACTAACTAACTAACTAACTAACTAACTAACTAACTAACTAACTAACTATCTAACTAATTACTTTACTAAGTAGGATACATTGCGTTTGCGCTTATGTTTGTAACGGACAAATATTCGTCCTATACCCACCTTCGGCTTAGAATTGTTTTAGTCGATTAAGCCATGTTAGTCCGTGCGGTTCGCTGTCTATGTTGAGCTTCTGCGTACGGTGCAGCTGACAATTTTCCTAATATTTCGGTGATCATTTTAATCGGGATCGGACCATATTTGCCCAACATCCCATAAGAAAGACTTTTTTAACAATTTTTTTACGAATATTTCAAATTGCTTATATATGTATATCGGAAACAAAAATACCTAGCAGTTCGACGAGACAGTCCCGAACTGACCACTTAACCTACCACTTGTGGTGGCCCCTAGCTACCTGACTACCCAGGTGACCAATCTTTTAGCTTGTCCTACGGTGAAGTCAATCGTTACTCTACATCCTATAAAGAGACAGTCTAAAGACGGTCAAAAACAGTCAAAGGATGGTAATCTCCAAATGGGTTCTTAGAAGTCAATCTACATCCTATAAAGAGACAGTCTAAAGACAGGTCAAAAACAGTCAAAGGATGGTAATCTCCAAATGAGTTCTTAGAAGTCAATCACATTACTAGCTATTTAACTGGCGCTACTTTTCTTGTTATAAAACTAGGACATGTTCTAGGATAGTGACGATTTACTTTTATTCTTGATGAATGGCCCAAAACATGAGAATTGGAGCCAACTGGTGGTAAGATATTAATGGAAAGTGTCTACTCTCTAGAATACTATGGGACATCAGTGTGACGATTGATCCGAAAGATATAAATTTGAGTCACCTAGATAGTGGCATATTAGTAGAAAGTAACAATCATTTCTCCAAAAGATGGGTAAAATAACTACTGTCGGAAGTTCAATAAAACTAAAACAACTTTTAAGAGTCTAATCTCTATATAACTTGGATATTGTAAAGAGACGATTGCCTCCGTTCCCGCTTACAAATGGTACACTAAAGCGACGACTGTCTTCATTCTCCATTACAAAGGGTACATTCGTGAAGAATGACCCAAAACATACGAATTAAAATTATCAGGTGTTTAATTATTATTGGAAATTACTGTCTTTTTCGTATGTATTGACTCTTTGTCGAACTGCTGGGTATATTCAAGATAAATACACAACTTTAATATATATAGGAGGTGTATTGTTGATCACAGTCAGACTATACATTCTTTCTTGTTTTGAAAATATATCTGGCATTTCAAAACATCTAGTCCACTCGCGATTTAACATTGTCGTATTTACCTTGAAATGTTATAAATTAACTCCTCAAATGCTTCAGATGGTGTGTAATAGGGGATCACAGAATTGTTCAATTCACAATCAAGTTGTATATTGTATCTACTAAAGTGTAGTAACAGTGATTGTGAACAGATTTTTGTAGCAAGTCATAAGTTTCTGTTCACAATTTAAAATAAAAAAAAAAAAATCAAAACAATGTCAAAAGTAAACAAGTAAGAGTATTATATTCGGCCATGCCGAATCTTATATACCCACCATCAAATCATTCATGTTTATGTAGAATTTTACTGATGTACTTACATTTTTGGGTCAGTAATAAGTCTTAAAGTCATTTTCAGAAGGGGACCTTGGTAAGGTCAATTATAAATCCATTTTCATTAAATTTATGAAAATGATTTTATATCCTATAAAACTTTTTTATGTCGAATTTTATTGCTTTATATATATGTTATGAGCAGATGTGAGCATACATCTCTTAGCGATAAAGTTATTTTCTGAAGGGGGCATTTTAATAGGGATAGGAGAAAACGTGAACCGATATTCTTACTTTCAATAAGGATCGATCCTTATAAAATTTGATAGGGAGATTTTGGCTCGCACGAAACTTGTGTATGTAGAATTTTGTAGTAATGAGCGTTGAGTTCAAAAAAACATGTTTGTGCCGAATTTCACCGCTATTGATGCTTCTCTTAGCCAGTTATGAGCGACAAAGTCATTTTCTGAAGGGGTCTTTATATGGGGGTTAGGGTCAATTATGAACCGATCCTCATAAAATTCTACGAAAAGATTTATGTCCCCATAAAACATGTTTGTGCCGAATTACACCACTATTGATGCTTCTGTTAGTCAGTTGTGAGCGATAAAGTCATTTTCTGAAGGGTACTTTGTATGGGGGGTAGGGTCAATTATGGACCGATCCTTATGAAATTCTATGAACAGATTTATGTCCTTATAAAACATGTTTGTGTCGAATTTCACTGCTATTGATGCTTCTCTTAGCCAGTTATTGGCGATAAAGTCATTTTCTGAAGGGGACTTTATATGGGGGGTAGGGTCAATTATGGACCGATCCTTATAAAATTCTACGAAGAGATTTATGTCACCATAAAACATGTTTGTGTCGAATTACACCGCTATTGATGCTTCTGTTAGTCAGTTGTGAACGATAAAGTCATTTTCTGAAGGGTACTTTGTATGGGGGGTAGGGTCAATTATGGACCGATCCTTATGAAATTCTATGAAAAGATTTATGTCCCCATAAAACATGTTTGTGCCGAATTACAGCGCTATTGATGCTTTTGTTAGTCAGTTATTGGCGATAATGTCATTTTCTAAAGGAGGCCTTATATGGGGGCTAGGCGAAATCGTGGACCGATATTGCCCATTTTCAATACCAAACAAACTGGATCAACTATAAGTATCTGTGCAAAATTTCAGCTCGCTAGCTACTTCCGTTTGGACTCTATCGTGTTTTCAACAGACAGACGGACGGACAGACGGACGGACATGGCTAGATCGTCTTAGAATCTAATAAGGACACAGAATATATATACTTTTATGGATCTTAGACGAATATTTCAATGTGTTACAAACGGAATGACAAAAACAATATACCCCCCATCTTTTTTGATGGTGGGTATAAAAAAACAAAGAATATTAAACTAATTAAACGAGCAAAATAAACCAAATTAATTTAATTTTTATTTAAAATTCTATTTTTTTCATTATTTCACATTTTAAACTAATAAATAAACAGTTTTTAATAGAATTTTAGTTTTGTTTTGGTAAACAGCTGTTTGTTTGTAATTTCTGTGTTATCACTTTATCGTTTTTTTATGCCAAAATCTATTGAATTTGTTATTTATATGCTGAAATAAACAATTGACAACACTGAATTTTCTTACGACATTCGAAAAACATATGAAAAATTGTCGTAAGATTTGTATAGAACTTTTGCATAGAAAATACCAACAACATTGTTATAACTATTGTAGCAGCTGCTGACATACAACGCTACAACATCGATCGTGAATTGAATAAATGATACATTTAAAATGTTTCGTTTTTAAGCATGTGCTCGATATTCCGATTTTAAACATTTTCATAAGCTTACTTCTTCAGGTCAGAAATGTTTTTTTCATAATTTTTTTGGGGGCCGAAAATAACAAAAACCTCCTTACTTATTGTACATTGCACTCTCATGCATATGACTCTTATATTATAAGCCACATTGAGGTTAATCCAAAGTATTCAACTGCCAAAAAGAGGGTAAAAAAGAAAAATTTTCAACTACTTATATCTTACAAAAAAAAAAACAAACCTTTTATCAATTTCAATTTTATCCATCCATTCATGCACCTATTCATATGCCAGTTTTAATAAATTCATAAATATTTATAAATGCAAATTGTTCGTTTCAACTTTACTTTCGTCTTCTTTTGGAAAAATGAAATATCGACCGTACAGTGACATTCCACCACATAGGTGAATTAACAAATTTCCAACAACACGCCAATATTCACAAGTACCTACGCATCCAAAGGAATTGTATATTATTTTTGTGACATATTGCCGCACAAAGCCACATTGAGACATACAACATAAGTAAGTGTATGTATGCTTAACAGTAGGATTGCACCATTTCAATATTTCCTCAAACTGTATACAAAATATTTCATATTTAAAAAAACTTTCAATACTCGCTTACAAATAGTGAGTTATGTAAATACTGAGGACAATCGCACGCAAAAACATGATATTTTTTGTGTATCATTATCTGAGTTCTTCTATGTAATGCAGTCGGTATGTATTAGTCATTGAAAAGTATGTTGTTGTGTAAGTACAAGTCATTACCATGTTTTAACTGGGTAAGTATTATATTCTCTTTGCCGAAATGTTTTTCTTATGAACAATGCTCTGTTCGTAGCACTTGGTGTCTGTTTGTAGTTGTAGTAGAGTCATCTGTTGGATTTGTTAGTATGTTCATTTATGTATGAAGATTTTTCTATACGTTTTTAGTGCCATCTAACCAACAACAAACATTCAAATGAAGGTATGACAAAATTCTAGAATAAATGAATGAGTATATGGACGGATGGATGGATGAATAAATGAATGATGTCGACGTTCAAAACATGTTTTTTTATTCAGAGAGTTCTACTATTAGTTATACCAGACAAAGAACACGGATACATAAACATAAAGAGATACTCTGGCATGATGTTCACTGACTACAGCGCCTAATTTGAATGAGTCCATATATATATTGTGTTTGGGCACATGTTGGTGACATTTTTCTTTTTATTTCAACATTAAAACATGTTTGCTGTTTGTTTTTCAAAATAAAATCTACGCATATTTATGAAATATGAGCATTTAAGAATTTAAATTAGAAAGTATTTTAAAGAATAGTACCTGGGTTTAATTCCAAAAACTTTTATATTGTAAAAATATTAAATTCTTTAATACCCACAAAGGAGTAACAATTTTGATATGTATGTTGTAACGAAATTTCACTTTAGTAACATTTTTCGAAACGAACATTTACGCGCAATAATTGTACCACTTTAAATAATAACATATTTATTAAACAAATAAACTGTTAATTGACAACAAAAATCAATTAGTCGTTGTGTTTGTTTAAAAATGTATTATTACTGTTTTATTATTAAATTGAATGTGTTTTACGCTTTTCGTTCTTTCAAAAGTAAATGGAACGGCAAAAATTTACACAGTAACCAATTAAAACAATAAGTATAAAGTTTTTGTGATTATAAATAAATATTAGGGAGTTTTTTTTATATTTTGGATATTTTGAAAACTAGAACTGAACTAGAACTGAACTAGAACTGAACTAGAACTGAACTAGAACTGAACTAGAACTGAACTAGAACTGAACTAGAACTGAACTAGAACTGAACTAGAACTGAACTAGAACTGAACTAGAACTGAACTAGAACTGAACTAGAACTGAACTAGAACTGAACTAGAACTGAACTAGAACTGAACTAGAACTGAACTAGAACTGAACTAGAACTGAACTAGAACTGAACTAGAACATTTCTCAATGGCGTTCTCACAAGCTTCACATGGACACACAGACAGACCGGCAGACAGGTAGGCAGGCAAACAGACATAGCTAAATCGACCCAGAAAGTTGTTCTGACCCGGTTGATATACTTCATGATGTGTGCAGGACATATATTTTTGGGAGTTACAAACATCAGCTCAAATGCGTAATACCCTTTCCACTATAGTGGATATACTTTTATTATTTAAAAAAAAAAACTTATCAAGCCAGTTATACTGTTGTATAAATCCGCATATGAGTTTTTAGTGATAAATTATTGGGTTGCAAAAAGTTTTGTTTTCTTACAAATAGAACCCATTAGACTCCGATTTTCAATTTTGAATTAATTATTTCCTATAATTTTAAGATTTTTTTTAATCCCTATGGAAGTTTTAATTTTTTTGAAGTAGAACTTTCTAACTAAGAGTTTCATTTCCAAAAAGATTAATTCATTTTTGTCAGAATACACTTGATGACTTCCCCAATACTTAGACACTCATTCATTCAAATGTGTGCATTTTTATAAATATAACAGTCTTTGTATGGATTTATGCGAAGCCTGTTAAGCAAATGATTTAAAATCAATTTATATTTTTTTTTATCTCTTCTAGTATTATTGTTATGTAAATTATTAAATTTACCACCAAATTCATCATCATCTATTCATCTATTGAAAAAAATATATTAGCTTCTCAATTGTATATATAACTGGAAATTATTTCTGGAAGTTCTTTAGAAATAAACTAAGAAGTAAAAGTGTTATATTGGACTCTGACAAATATTGTGTTGAGTGATCAAAGTGGTAGTTCACTGCACGCAATCAAGTACAGTCGAGGAGACTCTCAGAATCACTTTTACCATATATCATATTTAAAAAAGTAAGATTGTTTCAAACAATAGTCAAATGTTTTCAATGATTTGTAAGTCGGCATTTGATTATGGTGATAATAAAACATTTAATAAGGAAGTAATTTTTCAGTGTCCTATTAGATTAGTCAAACCCTTATGCACGTTAACAAATAAACGAACAAATTGTTATATTTTTTAATGTATTTCCTTTTTTCCCTTGTTTCTTCAATTTAACAAACTGTTAATATAATACTCCTTCAATTTTCATTTTTCAAATACAAGAATGAGTTTATTGCGTATGTAGGTTATTTTTCAATTTAATATAAAATAATTTTTTAACAATTTTATGAGAACATTTGTTACATAAATTATGATTGAATACATTTTAATTGTTTAACACAGGGCTTTATTTCAATTTGTATTTCTTATTTAAAAACAAGCATACAAATTTAATATCGCATACATATGATTTCACAGCAAATTCAAATAAATCATTTTTGTGTGTTTTTTTCAAATAATTTAATATTTGTTTAAAATGGGGATATCACACATACACACATTTGTATACTACTGTAACCATGTGCGTGAATCTATGTGCACATATTTCTATTAGGGCGTTGTTTTTGGGACTTATGTATATATTTATATTTCCATAAAATGTAATGCACTTCTTTAACTTACTTAGTGTTATTTCTTTCAATTCAGTTCTAGTTCAGTTCTAGTTCAGTTCTAGTTCAGTTCTAGTTCAGTTCTAGTTCAGTTCTAGTTCAGTTCTAGTTCAGTTCTAGTTTAGTTCTAGTTCAGTT
>NC_060954.1:44574582-44577845 GCF_022045245.1 Lucilia cuprina
GATAGATAGATAGATAGATAGATAGATAGATAGATAGATAGATAGATAGATAGATAGATAGATAGATAGATAGATAGATAGATAGATAGATAGATTGTTTGTTTGTTTATTTGTTTGCTAGTTACTTAGTAAGTTACTTAGTAAGTAAGTTAGTTAGTTAGTTAGTTAGTTAGTTAGTTAGTTAGTTAGTTAGTTTTAATTATTGTTAACTAAATATTTATCATTGGGAATATGTGAAGTGCTCGTGTATTTCCCCTTTAAGGACTCCTGTTTTTCCCCTTGTGAAAAGGCTACAATTATTTGTATAAAGAAGACGGGGGGAAAAACCCTTACGGAAAACTAACGTAGACTTCCACATGAAATAAATCAAAACAAGTAAACAAACAATTGACAATAAAATGCCGTAATGTAAATGGGTAATATAAACACACTTACATTCAAACATACAAATAAACATAGCCCTCGCATACATAAACAATGTTATAACTCAAAATTCAGTTCTTTTTTATTTATTTTTTTTTATTTATTTTTTTTTTTTGAACAGATACTCCAGTATTTCTAGTGAAAACCCATGATCATTGACGCTATTGCCTTGTCCTTCTCTCTGACTGTTAGTCGGCCTAAAAGAAAGTACGGCAGGGTCCGAACTAAAGGACATAGGAAAATCGGTAACTATAGCTTTGCGATTTATTTAAGCCCCTATGGAAGTTAACCCAGGAATACATGAGTCTCCTAATGTGTTTTCTTTTTACTAATGATTAGTTAAAGTTATAATAATTAAAAAAAATGACGGATAAGCATTTTTCTCAAAGCTATGATTTTCTGAGTTATGACACTCTCAAAATAAATAAGCAATATTATTGTTTTTTTTTTGCATCCTCAAAAGAATGAAAAAAAAACTCTTACATGTGTTCATATCTCCGTTTTGCGTTTCAGACGGTAATGAAATTTTGCAAACAATCACAGACGGAAACTACTAGTAAAATGTTAAAATTTTAAATCTTGAGGGATGATTGCAGCAAGCATACTTTTGTACACAGTATAATATAGGAATATGACAAAAATTCTTTTAATCAAAATTTATTTATATAGACAAAGAAAGCGTAAGAGTAGAAAAATAAATAAAAACAAATTAAAATGCAAAGAAAATAAAACAACAATTTTATATTTATTTCAGGGTCAAAATTTCTCGACAACAAAGAAAAACTTGAGTTTAATAAGACCGAGTGTCTAATAGGAAGAGTGAGGAATAAATGAAAATATTTTTACAGGCAATGAGTATATAGTTAGATAAATAAAGAAACTATTAATAAAAGTTTGGATAAATATGAAGTATATAGTTCGATTTATTCGTCCTTAGCTATGGACGGATTGATATTATTAAAATAATACAAAAAATTAACTTAAGGAGAGTGAAGCATTAATATTTATCCTTATTTCACGCTGAAAAAAATTTGATTCTCAAAATAAGTTTTGAAAATCTACAACTGCGAAAATGTAATAATAATTTATTGTTTTTTTTTTTTAATATTTCTTAAATTGTAAAATTACATCTTGTTTAGATTTAATGCTCGGGCTGGAAAAATATAATAAAATGTAAATTTTATTGATAGATATTTAATCGCATTTAAGTGTTTTTCAAATGATGTTGCAATAGCATCAAAATCGTAACAAACCTACTAGAATATATGGTGTCAGTAAACTATATTAAAATAAAATATTAGGTGTAGGAAAAATCATCTGTCCCTCATTTCAACATGCTTAAAGATGAAATTAAAAGATGCCTTACAGTTGGTTGGAACTAAAAAGAAAAATAGCCGATTGACTGGTTTTGTATGGAAGCCAAACGTTTCTTTAAAGTAAAATGTAGTTCTGATATACAAATGTCAAGTACAGATTATATTCTGTATAGGGGGACATTGGTATAATGATCCAAATATTTTGCTCTATAAAGATATCCTGGGATCAATAGTAAACCCGGAAATTAATGCTTTGTATCAAAATAAATAAATAAATAAATAAATAGATTTATTTGATAGATTTATTTGATTTGATTTTTTTGAAATAAACTTTATATACGATAAAACAATTCCTATAAAAATATTTTTTCACACAACTAATATAGTCATCAAAAAACCAAACCCCCATCATGGTATAAACGAAAAGAAAAAAATAATAAAATAATAATAAAAAGAACTTTTTGCATACTAACGCAAGGAGCAAATGATGATGCGTTTGTTTTTGAAAGAAAAAAATGCAAACGAACCACTAATATGCGTTTGTATGGCTGGTTACCAAATGACTGCGAACGTTCATCTTTGGATTTCACTTTACTCGTATATGTCTCTTAATGCCGGAAAATTTATTGAAAAGAAGCAAGACCAAAGTATTGCGATATAAAACAATATATGTGGTATTTTATTTTATTAAAGAGGATCTTTTTCATATACGATTCCATAATGTTAGCTTGGCGTTATTTATTCATCGTAGTACATATCTTCCCACTATGTTATAAATTTCAATGTCGATTCGGTACAATGTGTGTATGTCATAAAAATTTTTGTTGCTTGAAAAAATGTATTTGAGAAAAGCCTTATGTATTTGTATACAGGAATGTATTTAATATACATGTGCCCTTAAAAATAAAATTGTTAAAAAGATTTTTTTTAAATCTATATTTCATATTTGGATGAACCTATTAATTTTTTGGTTAAAAACAGTTCGTGATTACACATAGCCTATGTGACATAGAAGCAATTTAGGTAAAATTAATTATTTCATAAGACATTTTTTATCCTTCATGATTTTTATGCAGTTCCGCTGTGTTTGCGGATACTAAGAGACACTAATAAAGGAGCACACAACAAATTCAATCGATGCTTAGCAACTAACTAACCAACAAACTAACTAACTAACTAACTAACTAACTAACTAACTAACTAACTAACTAACTAACTAACTAACTAACTAACTAACTAACTAACTAACTGACTAATTAATTGACTAACTAAGTAACTAACTAACAAACAAACTAACTAACTAACTAACTAACTAACTAACTAACTGACTGACTGACTGACTGACTAACTAACTGACTAACTAATTAAGTGACTAACTAAGTAACTAACTAAGTAACTAACTAACAACTAACTAACAACTAACTAACTAACTAACTAACTAACTAACTAACTAACTAACTAACTAACTAACTAACTAACTAACTAACAAACTAACAAACTAACAAACTAACTAACTAACTAACT
>NC_060954.1:44577945-44609242 GCF_022045245.1 Lucilia cuprina
AGTTCAGTTCTAGTTCAGTTCTAGTTCAGTTCTAGTTCAGTTCTAGTTCAGTTCTAGTTCAGTTCTAGTTTAGTTCTAGTTTAGTTCTAGTTCAGTTCTAGTTTAGTTGTTGTTCAGTTCTAGTTGAGTTCTAGTTCAGTTCTAGTTCAGTTTTAATTCAGTTCTATTATTTGGCCTAGCCCCCATACAACCGTACCCTCCAATAGGGACTTTGGGCTCATAATTATACCATACACTACTATAGTGAGGGGGTGTTATGCGTTTGTATACCAATCGGCATAGAATCTCTTTCTGAGTCGATTAAAATATGTCCGTCTGTCCTTTCGTATCTTTGTCTGTGTATCTGTATTCAAATGGTGCGAACGCAACAGGTCGCAATTTTCTAGATAATTTGATGCAATTTGCTACATGATTATCTTTTTGTCCAAGGAAGAACTCTTCTGCAATAACTTGAAGTTTAAAATTCACTTTTAAACACTAAGAACACTATTAAATTTTACATAAACAACTTTGAAGTGAAAGTTAATTCCTGCACCAAAATTTATGAGATAGATCCATATATACCCCTACTCCCTTAAGAACCCCCATGTAGATTTTTTTGTCAATAATAAGAAAAAATTTTCCTTAATTAAGATAATAAATAATTAAATGCTTTAGAAATAATTCACATATATAATATAATGACATGTGCCTGTAGGTTATCATATCGTCGGTCATGCCCGTCTGTACATTCATACTTGTTTTATTATACAAAAATTCATGCAGACGATTCAACAAAATTTTCACTGAGATTGATGGGTATTTTGTTAAATACAACATTTGGTTGATATTTACGCAAAAATGGGAAAGCAACCAGAAAAAATTCATCATACTCTATTTGAACACTTTTTATAAACCAACATGCATCATTGAAATGTATATTTTTAACAGGATACAATATGCAAATAACTGTAAAATTCTAAAATAAAAAAATAATGTTCATATGTATATGTGAACGAATGTATACGAGATACAAAAAAATTAAATAAAATAAATATGGAAATAAATAACAAAAGAACGTTAACGAGTGTTCAAAAATAAGATTAAAATAAAGTGTGTGTGAATTTGTATTTAAATGACGAAACATCGAGGGAGTATGTAAACACAGAAACACTCTCATTGTAACTAGTGGTACCAACAGCTGCAACATGCTGTGGAATTGATGATCAACTAAGTACTTGTGTGAAGGTTGGTAAACAAAAATATGCATAAGCTTAAAATAACTAAATAAAAAAAAGTTTTTAAACAACATAATCTAAGAAGTTGGTTGTCTAAATTTGTAGTGTTTAAAACTGTATGAGGTTTTTATAAATTTATAAAAAAATATGCTATTTGTATATATATGTTGCGCTTTTCTTAAAAATCTTACTGCCGATAAAAATCTGTAATGAATTTTTACTCAAAGGTTTGTTGGCCAATTTTTGTTAGAAAACATATAAATGATCGCCGATTTTCCTTATATTCGACGTAACGCATCACCCAATCATAATCTCTTTGATGTTTTTTAATAACAACGAAAAAAAAACATTTAAATTTCTTCCCTTAAATACTTGATTGAAAGGGGGAGAAATTACAGAAAATTCAATAACTCAACCTATTAGAAAAACAAATATTTCATTAAATAACCCATCTAAATACACAAACTACAAACCATATTTCATTTAAAAATAAACAAATCAACATTGTTTTAATCAAATACTAACGACGAAAGAAGTAAAGAAATAAATAGAAATGATAAAAATCGAATTTCAACAACCCTCCAATGTATAAATTCAATACAATTTTCTTATTGTGTTACACTTAAAATATGTAGGATTTTTCGTTGTATGCTGCAAATTCAATAAAGAACTTAAAATACTCCTCACAAATTACTGAAATCAAATTTGCAATAACAAAAAATTTTCAAAATTAAAAACTGAAACAAAATCTGTATTCAACTTTGTTATGAAATTTATGTATAAGTTATATATATTTCTGAATCGTCCTTTTGTATTTGAGTATTATTTTTTGAAAGTTCCAAAATTGAATTTTCCTGAATCCGTAAGTCCTAATTTGTATAGAGGTACTTGTAATCCTGTTTGTTCACTCTGAATACGTACCATTATACTTTCGTAGTTTGTAATACATTAAAATATACATCTAAAACCCATAGAAGTATATATATGCTGGATCCTTATTAGATTCTGAAACGATCGATTAACGACCGTCTGTATATTGAAAGCACGATAGAGTCCAACTGGAAGTAGCTGGTGAGTTTGTTAGGTATCTATAGCGGTGAAATTCGGCACAAATATATTTCATCGGAACTTAAATGTTATTGTAAAATTTTATAAGAACAGACCCATGCTTGATCCTACCATCATACAAATTCCCCTTTAGGAAATTGCTTCGAGCTCATAACTGTCTGAAATAAACAATTATAGCGGTAAAATTCCACAGGAACGTACTTTATAGAAATCCAAATCCATAATTGGAACTACACTACGGTCTACTTCAGAAAAAGTCTTTAATGATTATAACTGAGCTATATAAGTAGCAATAAAATTTTACTTTATATCGAATTTTATTAAATATGTTTTGATGGTGGGTATATAAAATTCGGCATGGACGAATGTAATAGCTGCTTTAGTTAGTTACATAGATAGAGAGATTGAAAGATAGATAGATAGATAGATAGATAGATAGATAGATAGATAGATAGATAGATAGATAGATAGATAGATAGATAGATAGATAGATAGATAGATAGATAGATAGATAGATAGATAGATAGATAGATAGATAGATAGATAGATAGATAGATAGATAGATAGATAGATAGATAGATAGATAGATAGATAGATAGATAGATAGATAGATAGATAGATAGATAGATAGATAGATAGATAGATAGATAGATAGATAGATAGATAGATAATAGATAGATAGATAGATAGATAGATAGATAGATAGATAGATAGATAGATAGATAGATAGATAGATAGATAGATAGATAGATAGATAGATAGATAGATAAATAGATAGATAGATAGATAGATAGATAGATAGATAGATAGATAGATAGATAATAGATAGATAGATAGATAGATAGATAGATAGATAGATAGATAGATAGATAGATAGATAGATAGATAGATAGATAGATAGATAGATAGATAGATAGATAGATAGATAGATAGATAGATAGATAGATAGATAGATAGATAGATAGATAGATAGATAGATAGATAGATAGATAGATAGATAGATAGATAGATAGATAGATAGATAGATAGATAGATAGATAGATAGATAGATAGATAGATAGATAGATAGATAGATAGATAGATAAATAGATAGATAATAAATAGATAGATAGATAGATAGATAGATAGATAGATAGATAGATAGATAGATAGATAGATAGATAGATAGAGAATAGATAGATAGATAGATATATAGATAGATAGATAGATAGATAGATAGATAGATAGATAGATAGATAGATAGATAGATAGATAGATAGATAGATAGATAGATAGATAGATAGATAGATAGATAGATAGATAGATAGATAGATAGATAGATAGAGAGATAGATAGATAGATAGATAGATAGATAGATAGATAGATAGATAGATAGATAGATAGATAGATAGATAGATAGATAGATAGATAGATAGATAGATAGATAGATAGATAGATAGATAGATTGTTTGTTTGTTTATTTGTTTGCTAGTTACTTAGTAAGTTACTTAGTAAGTAAGTTAGTTAGTTAGTTAGTTAGTTAGTTAGTTAGTTAGTTAGTTAGTTTTAATTATTGTTAACTAAATATTTATCATTGGGAATATGTGAAGTGCTCGTGTATTTCCCCTTTAAGGACTCCTGTTTTTCCCCTTGTGAAAAGGCTACAATTATTTGTATAAAGAAGACGGGGGGAAAAACCCTTACGGAAAACTAACGTAGACTTCCACATGAAATAAATCAAAACAAGTAAACAAACAATTGACAATAAAATGCCGTAATGTAAATGGGTAATATAAACACACTTACATTCAAACATACAAATAAACATAGCCCTCGCATACATAAACAATGTTATAACTCAAAATTCAGTTCTTTTTTATTTATTTTTTTTTTATTTTTTTTTTTTTTTGAACAGATACTCCAGTATTTCTAGTGAAAACCCATGATCATTGACGCTATTGCCTTGTCCTTCTCTCTGACTGTTAGTCGGCCTAAAAGAAAGTACGGCAGGGTCCGAACTAAAGGACATAGGAAAATCGGTAACTATAGCTTTGCGATTTATTTAAGCCCCTATGGAAGTTAACCCAGGAATACATGAGTCTCCTAATGTGTTTTCTTTTTACTAATGATTAGTTAAAGTTATAATAATTAAAAAAAATGACGGATAAGCATTTTTCTCAAAGCTATGATTTTCTGAGTTATGACACTCTCAAAATAAATAAGCAATATTATTGTTTTTTTTTTGCATCCTCAAAAGAATGAAAAAAAAACTCTTACATGTGTTCATATCTCCGTTTTGCGTTTCAGACGGTAATGAAATTTTGCAAACAATCACAGACGGAAACTACTAGTAAAATGTTAAAATTTTAAATCTTGAGGGATGATTGCAGCAAGCATACTTTTGTACACAGTATAATATAGGAATATGACAAAAATTCTTTTAATCAAAATTTATTTATATAGACAAAGAAAGCGTAAGAGTAGAAAAATAAATAAAAACAAATTAAAATGCAAAGAAAAAAAACAACAATTTTATATTTATTTCAGGGTCAAAATTTCTCGACAACAAAGAAAAACTTGAGTTTAATAAGACCGAGTGTCTAATAGGAAGAGTGAGGAATAAATGAAAATATTTTTACAGGCAATGAGTATATAGTTAGATAAATAAAGAAACTATTAATAAAAGTTTGGATAAATATGAAGTATATAGTTCGATTTATTCGTCCTTAGCTATGGACGGATTGATATTATTAAAATAATACAAAAAATTAACTTAAGGAGAGTGAAGCATTAATATTTATCCTTATTTCACGCTGAAAAAAATTTGATTCTCAAAATAAGTTTTGAAAATCTACAACTGCGAAAATGTAATAATAATTTATTGTTTTTTTTTTTTAATATTTCTTAAATTGTAAAATTACATCTTGTTTAGATTTAATGCTCGGGCTGGAAAAATATAATAAAATGTAAATTTTATTGATAGATATTTAATCGCATTTAAGTGTTTTTCAAATGATGTTGCAATAGCATCAAAATCGTAACAAACCTACTAGAATATATGGTGTCAGTAAACTATATTAAAATAAAATATTAGGTGTAGGAAAAATCATCTGTCCCTCATTTCAACATGCTTAAAGATGAAATTAAAAGATGCCTTACAGTTGGTTGGAACTAAAAAGAAAAATAGCCGATTGACTGGTTTTGTATGGAAGCCAAACGTTTCTTTAAAGTAAAATGTAGTTCTGATATACAAATGTCAAGTACAGATTATATTCTGTATAGGGGGACATTGGTATAATGATCCAAATATTTTGCTCTATAAAGATATCCTGGGATCAATAGTAAACCCGGAAATTAATGCTTTGTATCAAAATAAATAAATAAATAAATAAATAGATTTATTTGATAGATTTATTTGATTTGATTTTTTTGAAATAAACTTTATATACGATAAAACAATTCCTATAAAAATATTTTTTCACACAACTAATATAGTCATCAAAAAACCAAACCCCCATCATGGTATAAACGAAAAGAAAAAAATAATAAAATAATAATAAAAAGAACTTTTTGCATACTAACGCAAGGAGCAAATGATGATGCGTTTGTTTTTGAAAGAAAAAAATGCAAACGAACCACTAATATGCGTTTGTATGGCTGGTTACCAAATGACTGCGAACGTTCATCTTTGGATTTCACTTTACTCGTATATGTCTCTTAATGCCGGAAAATTTATTGAAAAGAAGCAAGACCAAAGTATTGCGATATAAAACAATATATGTGGTATTTTATTTTATTAAAGAGGATCTTTTTCATATACGATTCCATAATGTTAGCTTGGCGTTATTTATTCATCGTAGTACATATCTTCCCACTATGTTATAAATTTCAATGTCGATTCGGTACAATGTGTGTATGTCATAAAAATTTTTGTTGCTTGAAAAAATGTATTTGAGAAAAGCCTTATGTATTTGTATACAGGAATGTATTTAATATACATGTGCCCTTAAAAATAAAATTGTTAAAAAGATTTTTTTTAAATCTATATTTCATATTTGGATGAACCTATTAATTTTTTGGTTAAAAACAGTTCGTGATTACACATAGCCTATGTGACATAGAAGCAATTTAGGTAAAATTAATTATTTCATAAGACATTTTTTATCCTTCATGATTTTTATGCAGTTCCGCTGTGTTTGCGGATACTAAGAGACACTAATAAAGGAGCACACAACAAATTCAATCGATGCTTAGCAACTAACTAACCAACAAACTAACTAACTAACTAACTAACTAACTAACTAACTAACTAACTAACTAACTAACTAACTAACTAACTAACTAACTAACTAACTAACTGACTAATTAATTGACTAACTAAGTAACTAACTAACAAACAAACTAACTAACTAACTAACTAACTAACTAACTAACTGACTGACTGACTGACTGACTAACTAACTGACTAACTAATTAAGTGACTAACTAAGTAACTAACTAAGTAACTAACTAACAACTAACTAACAACTAACTAACTAACTAACTAACTAACTAACTAACTAACTAACTAACTAACTAACTAACTAACTAACTAACAAACTAACAAACTAACAAACTAACTAACTAACTAACTAACTAACTAACTAACTTACTAACTAACTTACTAACAAACTAACTAACTAACTAACTAACTAACTAACTAGCTAACTAACTAACTAACTAACTAACTAACTAACTAACTAACTAACTAACTAACTAACTAACTAACTAACTAACTAACTAACTAACTAACTAACTAGCTAACTAGCTAACTAGCTAACTAGCTAACTAGCTAACTAGCTAACTAGCTAACTAGCTAACTAACTAACTAACTAACTAACTAACTAACTTATTAGGCACGTTTGATCCCCCACCTTAAGCCGTTCGTGCACTATGTGGTTGTTACTCATATTTCCTTAATGTTCCGCCATATCATAAACACTTTGAATGATCGGAGACTTCCGAAATGTGATGCAATTGTGACATGTCCTACAACTTTGGTCAATTCAAAGCTTATATGGTTACTCCAACATTCAGAAATGCAGTTTTTCAGCAGGTGCTTTCATTGAAATGTAACATCTGTGATACAAAAGGATCTTATTTTAATCGAAATCCATTCGTCTAGCTTTTCGTGATTGTTACTTTGATTGTTGATAATAAGGAGTCTGGACTTCATCTCTTTCTTATAGAAGTTTTGTGCTACTGTGGAATCTTGTTTGCACATCCCGTTATCTGCTAGTGTTGTGTTCAACATTAATATTTTAATGTTTCAGGGCTATCAGTGATCAAAATCAGAATTTAAACGTTTATTTACTCTAGTGTTCCTTCTGACCACCGCACTCTTACTGGGATCAGTATATTTATCGGGCGCTTCCGATGGGTTTATATAACCTTCATATGAGTCCGTGATGTGTCCTAAAACTTCATTTGATCAAATCGCATAAAAAAGGTTGTAAATATGGTTTCATAAAAATTTTTATTGCATTATGTAGTGAATTAGTTTTATATGGATCTAACATATGCTCTTTGTCGTAATAGAAAAGTTTTTTTTTTATAGTCACCGCCCTAATATGCATAAGTATTTCTGCAAATTATGATTAAAGAATCATAGATGGGAATCCATTCTAACGGGTTTCATATGTGGTTCGTTCTTAGTATATTTTAAAAGTAGCGTACTGTTCAAATTTTTATACCCTACACCACTTTAGTGGGGAGGGTATATTGGGTTTGTGCTGATGTTTTTAACATACAAAAATATTCGTCCTATACCCACCTTAAAGTATACCGATCGTCTCAGAATCACTTTCTGCTGTCCGTCTGTCCGGATGGCTGGTTGTTCATGTCAACCTTGTGCGCGAGCTACATGAAACTATTTTCAAGACACTTTGATAAAATTTGGACCATAGTTGGCCCTAACTCCCATCTAAAGTTTTAGTTCATTAATAAATTGCCATAATACATCGTAATTAAGGTAAATTTCAACATAAAAGTTTATTTATAAAAAATAAATAATTTTTTAATATACCTATGGTGTAGGGTATCATATATCGGCCATTCCCGACTATACTTTCCTACTTGTTTTGCAATTATAAAAAAATACCTACAAAATGTTTCATACCCATGAAAATTTAAATTTCCAAAAAAAATTCTCACATACACACACACACACATGTATTATGCCCTTCAAGTGACAACAGATTTCTAACTTTAAGTGTGCCTGAGATGAATTGATGCCAAAGTGCACAGTAAAGAATTTAATTTAAGGAAATCCTTCGAATGAACCCATACACACTGACTACACCGAATAAAGGCATAAACTTTCATTTGAATGTCGTCTGGTGAGCTGAATGACTGTGTTACTGACTTTGTCAGTGACTGAATGAATGATGTGCTTTTGTGACTTCAGTCTTAAGTTACTTTACTTAGGCAAATGTCAGTTGGGAATGACGTTTTAGTTGGTTTGACTTTTTTTCTTTGATGGATAAAACATTATGGTGCAGATATTAAGGCGCTGAAAAACATGTGTAGAGAGAATTTAAAGTTTAAAGTGCAGTTTACAAAGAATTATTATAAATATTATAACTAAGGTTTAAAATTTTCACTTTCTTTTTTAACAAAACACTTTTTGTTTACATTTTTTTTAGAAAATTTTAATTTTATTTCAATTTACTTTTTACTCTTTGATTTCTTACCCTTTTTGGATTTTTTACGATAAGGACCCAAACCCTTACGTACCATAACACCACGCCACCAAGCCTGTATACGTACAGCACATTCGATACGATAGCGTTGCTGTTCATACAAACGTTGCTCTTCGGCTTTTTGCTGCAGATATTCGGCCACAAAAATCTGCCTTTGCTCCGTAATTTCGCGATGTTTTTCATGCGATTTCACTATATCAGCAATATTTTGTGTCAATGTTAGGTTCTTTGTAATAATTTTCGATTTCTCCTCCTGAAATTTGTGTTCCCATTCCGAAATTTTATCTTTTAATTCAGAGATTTCGTGATTGCGAAAAGATTCAATTTCATAGATCAAACGTTGCTCACCAGCCATGCGCCGGTTAAGTTCAAGTATTTCTTTCATAAGTAAACGTTCTTTCTTTTCACCCAGTATAGTGGCCTGGGTCAAGCGATTGTTTTCCCATTTCTCTACCAGTCTAACTTCCAAATGATTTATACGTTTGATATTGTTCAATTGATCGCGTAAAACTTCAATGCGCTGAGTTTTTTGTGAAAGCTGTTCTGTCATTTCGGCTTGCTCTTTCTTCTGCAATTCCTTTAAGTGTTTCAAAATCGCTTTGTTCTCCTTTAACTCCTTAGTTAAAATATCCACTTCATTATTGTTTTGTTTTTGCACCTCTATGGCCTTGATCAAGTCCGAGTAGGGATTTGTTTCATCTATATTTTCTTTTGTCAGTTCTTCAAAGCCCACTTTATAGATATTTCTCAAGGCATCTAATTCTTTGTCTAATTTTATATCATTTAGCACATCAGCCGATGGTAGTGGTTCTTCGTTATCTGCTATTGTCGATATATGAGAAGATTTACGAGTTTTATTTGCCTTTGCTGTTCTCAGACACTTGCCCTGTTGATAGATCATTAGTTGAGTGTGGGTTTGGTTGTAGACAGTGGCCAAAAGATCTCTTTTAAAATCTTTTAAATCTTCTGCAGTCATTTTAAATTCCTCCATCTCTATAGATTCGGTCATATTGAGGACAGTTTTATAACTTAACGAAACTAAATTATAGTTAAAGAAATTAGTGCGAATAAAAATAATAATAAGAAGTTGTTAGTTTTAAATAATATTCCGTTGCTAAGGTTGCAAAACATCTATTTCTACGGAAACAAACTATAAAATATTTAAACAGAAGGGTGTATTTTATATCTCAAACTTTTTGGGCAATTTCATAATATGTACATATGTTGGATTTATTTATTTCAATGGTCATGATCAAGGGAAAAGTCGCCATATCATAAACGAAATTGCGAGACCTCACTGTGTGAAAATATCAAAATAAAAGGGAAGTAAATTATCGGCCCAAAATATATAGGGAATGGTGTTGATCCAGTTACTACTTCATTTCTAAGAATACTGATTGCAAATTTCAAAGGAAATATGTGCGCTGAACTGAGGTGGTCAATACCTCTAGTCTGGCCGGGACTAAAAAATTGGTTACAGTATACTGCCTGGCTTAGTCCTTGCATAGATTGAAAAGAGGCTTAAACCACAGCCACTACGTACGTAAGCCCAAATTCGCGGGAAGAGTAAGTGGCAGTTAAAAGACTGATGTAAGGTAAAGTCAATATTTCGGAATAAGTTCGGTGCTGTTACTGAAACAACAGATACCCCACAGAGGAGTGATTGTGGGACTAAGCATTGGAAATGAGTTGTTATTAATTGTATATGGTACGGGATGAATATGAGGCACGGCGGGCTTCACCCCACCCGTCTACCTACAATGAATGTCTCGTATGTTTTTTATACCCTACACCACTTTAGTGGTGAGGGTATATAGGGTTTGTGCTGATGTTTGTAACATACAAAAATATTCGTCCTATATCCATCTTAAAGTATACCAATCGGCTTAGAATCATTTTCTGAGTCGATTAAGCTATGTCCGTCCGTCTGGCTGGCTGTCTGGCTGTCCATGTAAACCTTGTGCGCAAGGTACAGGTCGCAATTTTCAAGATAATTGGATAAATAATTGGCACACACGCTTCTTTTGGCCCAAGGACAAAGCCTATTGAAAAAGGTTAAAATCGGTCCATTATTTCGACTAGCCCCCATACAACCGTACCCCCCAATTAGGGCCTTTTGGCTTATAATTAACTTAAATGATCTATTATGTTAACAAAAGTCGACAAAACTTAGTTTTATAGAACTTTAAATGACACTACGGATTTCTGTAATGATCGGGCTTCATTTGACCCTATCCCCCATACAAACTCCCCTTCAGAAAATGACTTAAAGGTCAAAATTCACTTACAAACACTAATAACACTTTTAAATTCTACATAAATAATATTGAAGAAGACTTAACTCCCCCTACCAACATTTTTAAGGATAGGGCCATATTTTGCCCTACTCCCTTTTGGGCCCTCTTAAAAAAATCTCTTTTTTTTGCCAAAAAAAAGTAAAAATATTCCAAAAAAAGTTAAAAAAAACAAACCAAATGCTTTATTTTTTTAAATCTCCATTTTTAACATACATTCTGACTGGTGTAGGGTATCATATGGTCGGCTACGCCCGACTATACATTCATACTTGTTTTCTCTTATGAATGTGTCGTATGAATGAGATGTGTGCTGGGTTGTATGATGATGGATGAACGGTATCATATACAAATGATACCATTGAATTTTCCTTCCTTGTCCAGATATGTTTAAGTATACTCTGTTCATATCAGATTTACCACAGTGTGTCCCTGTGAATGAGAAAAAAGTCCTCGGCTTATTTGATGGATTCGTACTTCGGTCCACCGGTTACGTCTCTTGGTGCTGTTGCCGAATCAACAGAGACCATCCAATGGTCAGAGATTAGATAGCTTGAGTACTTGTACATGGACCGGTCAAATCCATGTACACAAATTGCCACCTGAGCTCTTCATTGAAGGATTTAAGGGCGATTGTAGACCGGTCAAATCCATGTACACAAATTGCCACCTGAGCTCTTCATTGAAGGATTTAAGGGCGATTGTAGACCGTTGTCAAGTCTACCCAGTAGTTGAAAAAGACCACCGTAGGGTAGGGCATCATGCCAAGAACTCAATTATAACACTCGACATTCATTTGTACTTTGGGATCTCTCCAATGGCTTGTTAACTTAATGAAAGCCAATCTCGATGTGATTGCAATCCTAAGGACAAGAGTATGATAATCAAATGTATCCACGCACTCTACTTAAAGTACCACGAAATATGGCATAGTATCGGATCGTATCTCATTCAAGTATTTTAGAGAGGTTTCTTTGGGGTGTTCGCGCTGGTTGTGATTTAAACATAAATTCGCGAGAATGTCGGAGTAAAGATTGATGAACGATTGAATCTATAATTCTGGTTGATTCGGTGACAACAGATATTACACAGAAAAGTGACTGTGGGTCTGAGTATTGAAAACCAGGAGTAAACGGGTATGTAGGAGTAAACATCCATATACCCAGAATAAGAGTGTCGGATGTTGTTCTCTATGAGTTTGTCGAATGAATTAGAATTGAATAGTGATTGCTGAAATGTATCTTATACTAGTGAAACCATTGAATTTTTCTTCCTTGTACAGGAATGTTCCAAAAAAAATCTGTTCATACATCAGATTTTTCCCAATGTTTTCCTTGTAAATTAAAACAAAGTCCTCGCCTTTTTTGATGGGCTCGTGTGTTGCTCTACCATATAAGTCTCTATATGTTGTTTTGATTTGGATTCTTTGAAGAATGTACGAGGGTGAGTTTTCTTATGGCATCATAAGTCTCAGCCATTTAAATCGTAAACAACCAAAAAATGTTTTTGACTCTAAACTAGTGTTAGATTCATCCCTGTTTTCTGGAATATATTTGTGGTGGGTTGTTTCTAGCTCACTCTGAGTTTAAAAATGACCAACGTGAGATTCGTCGATTTGACGGATGTAAAGATGAACTTCATATCTAGAGATCGAATGTTGTATAGACTTCCATAAAATACAGTACTTATATGAGAAATTGAATATAAAACAAAACAAGTATAAAACAAGTAAGAGTGCTATATTCGGCTGTGCCGAATCTTATATACCCTTCACCATACTGTATTTTAAACATAATTGATCTTACAGTCTAGTTAATAAAAACATTAAAAAAATTTGAGTCGATTTAAGCCGAATGTTTCGGCGGCGGCTCAAGCAATAAATATAGTTCGGCGGCGGCTAAGCTCCGACTCGAAGCCGGTCGACTTCGGCCTCTGATTCATTGCTGGTAAACATTGACGAGATGTAGATTTTGTTTTTGTTTATCGTAAAAAAAAATTGATTTAAAAAGCACTTGGAAAAAATTTGTGTTAGTTTTAAATTTCAAACTTACATTATTCGCATAAAAATTATTGTACAATAACTCACAATCTACTCTCATATAATTGAAAACGTTTTAAATACTTGTTTCTATTCATTAAAAAATATATTTGCAAAACAAAAGGGAAAATTATTTTATTTTAACAAAAAATGCAAATCATATTTTTTTGCTGTGTATTTTTTGTATGTTTATATTCCGAACATACAAAAAATACACAGCTGAATAAAACCAAATACATCTACACACACACGTGTACATCTTTTTCTATATACAGTGTTTTTGTTGCTTTTTAACAATTTTTTGATGAAATTTTCAGAGGTTGTCTCGGATTTTGCTGATTTTATATAGCGATCTTCTCGAAAGCATGTCTAATAGAATTATTGAAGATTCGGATCTCGCAGATATCTGGGGTCCTCTAAAAACTGATTTCAACAGACAGACGGACATGGCTTAATCGACTCCGCTATCTATAAGGATCAAGAATATATATACTTTATAGGGTCGGAAAATTATATTATAGAAATTAAAAACGGAATGTCAAACTTATATATACCCTTCTCACGAAGGTGAGGGTATAATTAAACGTACCGTTGAAGATAATGTGTCAAATTTCATTAAATTATCTCCAAAGTTCCGAGCTGTAATTTGACTACATGGTTTACAAGCATTTTCAGTAGGCTTCGTCCTTGGGTCAATAAAAGATCATGTATCTCATTTCATTTAATTATCTTCAAAATTCCGACCTATAGTTTGTTTACTTTAAGATGGGTGTATGACCAATATTATTGTGTGTTTTAAACCCTCCCACTAAAGTAGTGGTGTAGGGTATAAATTGCAATTATATTCAAAAATATATTAATCCATGTAAAACCGTGTAAAGTATAAAATAACTAATATGTATTAAATGCCTCATATACAGCTTTTTTACACCGTTTCATAAAAATAAAGCATTATAAACTTAGTTATTAAAAATATACTTATGTATATTCTTTAAAACAAAAATTATTTCTATGATGAAATTTTATCAATTAACTTTCGTTGTTACTTTTATTCATTAAAAATGTAAATTTTTGTCTACAAAATAATACAATTTTTACCACCACCATAAACAAACTCACACAAACGCCTATGAATAATATTAAAAACCTGTAAAAATTTTTAAATTGATATTTTTATTACTCTTACAAAAACAATACTGTATATATGTGTGTGTAAGTACCTGTATTAAAAACATATTTAAAAACAACCCTGTAGTTCGCAGTTCCTGGTTACATGAAATAACTATTGATATTCTCTTTGTAAAGAATGCAGATATTTAAATCGAAGAAGTTGTTAGACTTTTGCGATAAATACTGTTAAAAAAGGATACATTGCCTTTTTTAAAATTTAAAGGGAAAAATACTAAAATTAAAATACTAAAATGACTTTGACAGTGACAAATTTCCACACACACATGCAAATATACTTATAGCGACAAGGTCTCATACTCATAAAAGAGAAAATATTAAAATCAACATCACCATCATCGCCATTATTGTCATAAAATATGTAAAATGTGATGTCATCTTAAATGAAAATTATAATAATGATCACAACAACACAAAAAAACATACAGCCCTGTAAATCAGGGTGTCAGTCCCGAACTAGTGATTTTAGCTACGATAGCTTCTAATTATAGAAGTGTTTCTTAAGAAAAATTGTCTCTTTAGGAATTCAAGTCTAAAATGGCTTTACTCTAGATTAATTAGTAGCACTAACGTCTAAAACAAGTTTCCCTTCCTCTTACACACTTTCGAGTCAATCTAGTAACACTGTTGATTCAAAAGAGATACATAGACTTCTTGTAATTCACTAGAATATACATACATAAGTGCTTACTTATACACGCATATTTGGCTTGTGTTTTATGGTAGGTTTGAAAAGTAAACAACATTAGCATACTTTCTGGAGAGCAGACATTGTATTAATGTATATGTGTGTTTACATATGTATGTTTTTGCATGCATTATTTTAAAATTACATTTTATTAATATTTAAAATTACCACATAAAAAAGAAAATGAAATAAGACGATGAACGATAATGATTTTTCTAAAATCTAAGAATAAACCTACTATATGTTAACATTTTTGAAAAAAAATTACAAATTAGAGTGGTCCAAAAAATTTAAAAAAAAAATGAAGATATATAACGTAATAGATATCATTACGAAGTTTTAAGATACGTTTACAGAGAAAACTAATAGGTTTTGCATTTTATTATAAATTAATCGCAATATACGAAGAATTATATTGATAAAGTGATACATATTATTAATGTTAAGTTGGAGTTTCGCTTGTTATACCCTACACTACTTTAGTGGCGAGGGTTTAAATTTAAAGTATATCAATCTGCTCAGATTTCTAAGTCGAGTCCGTCTGTACGTCAACGTAAACCTTGTAATTAAACTACAGGTCGCAAATTTGAAGGTAATTCCATGAAATCTTGCACATGATCTTCTACGATATTGTAGATTAAGCGTAAAATGGTTAACATAGGTCCATTATTTCACCTAACCCCCATACAACCCGCCAAATAGGGCTTTTAAATTCATAATTATGTTTAATATACTCTCGAAAAAAGTAGCAAAACTAAATTCTATACTAGCCCTGATAGCCTATATGAACTCTATAATTACACGTCCTCATTTATAAAAGGCCCTCATTAAAATTTGACTTAAGTATCCACAATTTTATTCAACAGTAAAGGCTTAAGTATGTAGAGCATGTGAAGAGGACAGTGAACTCTGGAGCACTTTCTTTGCCACTGCTAGACTTTCATCGAAGTTAGATCCAAGTATCTTGGAAGTGATGTTATTCCGGAAATAACATTCCTGACTAACACTGATTAGAAGTTTTTTAAGAATCGCATTCAGGAAACTGAGTTTCTGAACACTGATAATTTATTCAAAATGAGCGCCCAACAGGCCCGATATTGGCCCCCTATCAACCTAACCTAACCTAAAGGCTTAAGTATATTTGAGCACGGTACAATTCAAGTTAACTACTTTATTATGAAAACTAAATCACATTTTATTTTTCTAACAGGTGTCGGCCTCTAACGACTATAATTTCATACTTGTTTTTTGTTCTGAAAAGGATATCTGCAAGGTTTAAACGATGCTGTATAATATATCACATCCGAAAAAGGTATACAGTAATTTAGAAATACATCTGACTCTAGTTATACGGGTGCGTAATGCCCGTATCATATATACCTAGCAACAATTGATTTCCAACGTCTAGTCCCACAATCACTCTAATATTGGTATTTGTTATCTCGACAACAGAACCAAACTTATTCCTAATTATAGACTTTAACGTGCATCAGTCATTTAACCAAAATCCTCTACCCACAAATTCCAGTTATAACCACAGCCACCATCTGCGCCCCAAAGAAAGCTTAACAATTACCGGGCAACACCAGGTTCGAATAGATTGTGTGATTTTCTGATTTAACCCCGCGTCAAATCCTTTAAAAGAAAGGTCGAGGATACGTTTGATCACCATTATTTTAGTCCCGACAGACTAGAGGTACTGGAAGTACCAATGGATCGAGGAATTGCAGTCATACCAAGATGGGAGAAGATTCATTAAGCAAACCTATGTGAGAAGAAGTCAAGTGTGCTCTACGTAAACACCTTCCGTGTTTGATCTTGTTAATCGGAGATATTTTCTGAACCACAGGGTATGATGATTAGACCACTCCTCCCCCTTTGTGCTTTATACATACCGGTGAAAATTTTTCTGGGGATTGCTACTATACATGCACATACATGCTGAATGACAGATACACGAGACAAGCCCAATATATATTTCCTTCTGTGAGGAAAACAAAATCTCTATGATATTCTCATTCTCTAAAGGCTTACCACAGCAAGTGCCAAACAATACAGTGGCGATTTATAACATTTGACGTGTTAAAAAACTCGTTGTTTAATGACCTAATCGATGTGATTTCTTCATACGAAGTATATGTTCTTATAACAATAACTTTCCTTTTTAATAACAAACTGATAGGCTAGATTCTCACGCCATTTTCCAAATGCAACAGGATAATGATGATCAACCAAAAAAAAAAAAACAATTTTTTGGTTAATGACAGTTTGCATTATTTTTTCACATTGTCTGTTGGTTAGTGGTTGTGTAGAAAGTGTCATCGACGTTGTCAAAACAAACAATATTATATGTAAATTTCGTTCATATTTTTTAATGCGTTTATGCTAATCACACATATTGTATATTTATGTTCATACATGTACATAAATATGTACTAATGTGTGTACATAAATGCTTATGTACTTTTAAATATACTAAACCGAAATAAATGAGTGCATGAATGAGGATTTTGGCCAAAAATTTTACATGTAGAAGATGTCATGTGTATAAGGATGTTAGAGTACATCCGCTCATCCTTTTTTAACAGCCACATAAAATATGTTAAAAACATAATAATTTTCCACAAATTTTATACTTATGGTATGGGGATGTGCGAACATGTTTACGTACCCAGCAGTTTTAAAAGGGGTTAAATGCATATGTACCTTAAAATAATACTAGAGAAATAAAATTACCAAAATATTAAATGGATAAAAAGTTCAGTTCTAGTTCAGTTATAGTATAGTTCTAGTTAAGTTCTAGTTCAATTCTAGTTCAGTTCTAGTTCAGTTCTAGTTCAGTTCTAGTTCAGTTCTAGTTCAGTTCTAGTTCAGTTCTAGTTCAGTTCTAGTTCAGTTCTAGTTCAGTTCTAGTTCAGTTCTAGTTCAGTTCTAGTTCAGTTCTAGTTCAGTTCTAGTTCAGTTCTAGTTCAGTTCTAGTTCAGTTCTAGTTCAGTTCTAGTTCAGTTCTAGTTCAGTTCTAGTTCAGTTATAATTCCTAAAGTAAATAAATAAATAATAAAATATAGCTTGTTGAAATCAGCTAGTCCGATCTACTGGGTGTCAGCGCGTGTTTTTAAAAGAGTGAGTGAGTATATAATGATATGAACAGAGAATGGTGGGGACATTATTTGCATAATGACAGTAACATGTTTTTATGGTTAAAACTTATTACCAAAATGTTAGTTCATAATAATGGCAAAGTTTCTAACATTTTATTATTGCTTTTTTGTATACATTTTATTAACTCATTTTATTATGGTTTAAAGGTTATAGCCCGAATAAAAAAAACAGAATAAAAAAAATCATTTCCATATTTTTTGTTCTAAATCATACAAATACGTATGTGGAGAGCAATATGACATGTTAAGCTCAATGTGGTTTATTTAAAAATGCAAATTGTCATGTTTTTTTAATATTATTATTTTTTTTATTAGTTTGTCTTTTTTTCTGCCAAAAGGAAATAGTAATTTGTAAGCGTGTGTGAAGGCAAATATTTGTTAAAATACACACATACCAAAAAACATAAACTTTTCATGAATTTATAATTAAAAAATTTTTGTTATAAAATAGAAACAAAACTTTTGGAAAACAAATCTAAATTAATATTTTTTATTTCATAAAGTTAAAAATAAATATGATAAATTGTGATAACTTTTGTCTCACCCTAGTTATTATTACATTCGAATATAGAGAAAAATACATCAAATTATAGCAACCGTCTCAGAATTATAAGAGTTTAAATCTATTTTACCCGTAGATGCGTGGTTAAGGATAAAATTTTAATTATATTCGATACTGTAACTCACACAAGAGTTAAATTATAATTTTGCAGTTTTATATTATGGTTTTTATTTAAATAAATATAACTAAATATTATTTTTTAATCCATAACATATTACAAAAACTATGAATTTTTTAAATGCCTTAAATTAATATGGTTTAAATATTTAATTCATACAATTTTTTTTTACATAAATTTTATTCGTAAATTATATTGTAGCATCAGATTTATTAAAATCATTCTACATGCAACAAATATTTAAAAAAAATACGTATGCATTTTTACCAACTTTTTAATGTATAATAATTTATTTATGAATAATTACAATGCGCGGTTTATTGTATTATTCTATTTAAATATTAATTGCAAATTTTATGGACAAATAATCGTACATTTATATTCTATAAATAATATTTATAACGAAATTTATAAATAAAATAAATATGTATTACATTCATTATATGGTATTGATATGTAAACGGTATGTTTTATTTAGCATAAACTAAATATGAAATTATGAAAATATGTACATATTTTTCATGCCATACAGTTATTGTAATCGCTAAGCAGATGATTTACTATGAATTATATTTTTAATATAAAGAAGAGTAAAACATGTTCAATCAAACATCATTATTTGGAGCACATCTGGTTATATATTGGTATTAAGAAGGAATAGTGGTTTACAAATGATTTGGAATTTAATTTCAATTGGTAAGTGGAAATATATGAGGGACATCAGCTGATCTTAGACTATAGACTAGACTAGACTATAGACTAGACTATAGACTAGACTATAGACTAGACTATAGACTAGACTATAGACTAGACTATAGACTAGACTATAGACTGGACTATTGACTAGACTATAGACTGGACTATTGACTAGACTATAGACTAGACTATAGACCAGACTATAGACTGGACTATAGACTAGACTATAGACTAGTCTATAGACTAGACTATAGACTAGACTATAGGCTAGACTATAGACTAGACTATAGACTAGACTATAGACTATTGACTAGACTATAGACTAGACTAAAGACTAGACTATAGACTAGACCATAGACTAGACCATAGACTAGACTATAGACTAGACTATATACTACAGACTAAGGTCTATTCTATAATATAGTCTATAATCTAGTCTATAGCATTGTCTATAGTCTGGTCTATATTCTACTCTATACTAGAGACTACATTAACAACTTTTAATGTAACGTTGTTAACATTTTGAAAGAGATGTCTTTATGTAGCCGCATGTTAGTAATGTTTCGATATGTACACCAATATATTTGTAAAATATTGCCCCAAAGAAATTCATATTCGTCATTTTATAAGATTCAAAATAACTATCATTGCTTCCATAAAAATTAAGTTTTAAATTCATATTGCATGTGTATTTATTTGGTTACAAAATTTTATATTCAAAAGAAAAGGCTAATCAAATATTTGCAGCATTCGTGCATACACAACACAACAAACAGTTTTATTAAAATAAGAAATCTAGACATAAATTTTCATAAAATCAGAAAAAAAAACTTTTTTAAACACAAACATATAAAAGTTAAAAAAATATTTATAAAATCCTTTTGACACGTGCGTCAAAACATGACATATATTTTTTTATACTAACAGCTCCTCCTATAAACAAAATGTTTGAGTTTGTTCCTGTCTCATTTCATGTAGAGGGTGTAGATGACAAAAACACTTTACAGTTTGAAAATGTAATGTGTGATGAGTGCGTATATGAATCCTTGTGGAAGTAAGAGTATGTGTAAAAATAAAACAAAAATAATAAAACAAAAATAATTTTGGACTCAAAATAAGTTGATGTGATACGTAAATTAAAAACATTTAACTGGCATGTAAATCTTTTTGATGAACTTTACCCAAACACTGCCACGACAATCAGTCAGTTTATAGGGTTAGAAGTTCATAGATGTAAAAGGGCTCTATGTCTGACGTATTTTTCATTCGCATGCATGCACACACGAAAGTACACACTCACACTTTCAACCCCCCCTTCAAAGGACTCTTCATTTATGACAATTCTTTATATGTTTTGTTTTTGACCCCGGTGGATTTAATAGAAAGCAAAAGTTTTTATAATTTTTTCTATTATAATTTACGAAGAAGTAGTTATTTAAAAGACCTTTAGTAATCTATTGCAGAGTTAGTTGATTCTTTTGATTTCGTTTGATCTTGTCGGGTGCCTCGAACTGCAGGGTTAGTTACTTGCACGACTACTCATATGTGTGATTGTGTGTACTGTTGTTGTAGTTGTTGAAAACATTGTTGTACTCAAATGTTGTATGTTGTTTAATTGAAAATTATTAAAAAACAAAAGGGTCTGTACATTATTTCGTTTTTATTTTATATTATTTTTCTTTTTTTGGTTTGCATGGTTACCATGTCAAACATAAAAGTACTTTTTTTTCATTATGTTGACGAGTATTCGATGCACCTGTACCTGGTTTGAAGATTCAGTTTTAAAAACTTGAACTTAAAGTATTTAAATCGGTTTAGAAATATTATCTTTGTCAAGGAATGAATCTTTAGTGTATTAATTAATATACTGACTATTCTACACAGAAAAAATTATCAGTAGTTTATTTTCAATTAACATGTTTTAATTTTCTTTATTTTTTATTTAAACAAATTTTTAATTAATTCAAGTAATTTTTTAATTGATTGAAAAAAATTTTCTGGCCTTCTTTTTTATTTTAGATTTATTTTTAATATTTTTTTTTTTTTTTTGAATTTTTGTGCTAGCAATATTTATAATTCTTAAATAGTCCATAAAATTTTAGGCATATAATATTCAAGTTTCTTTACAATTTATGAAACACTTTATTTGTTAAATTGTGTCAATAAAGTGAAAATTTTTGAAAATGCTGAACGCATTGCTAAAGGTCTAGTATTCCTTTAACGTTGTGTGTAATCGATTAATAATTTGATTGTTTTAATCACCTTCTTAATTGATTTATAAAAAATTCTCTATCAAACAGTTTAATTTATTTGATTAATAAATTAATAAAAAACTGAGTAATCCATTGAATTATCTACTCTGTGGTCTAGTCAGTGCTCCAGGCTATTGACTTATTCTTAGTCTACTGACTATTGGCTTGATGTTCAAATCTGTGTAACAAGGCTATTGCTTAGTCTACCGACTAGTATTATATATAATTTTTTTTTTGCTCTGTGAACGCTATACTTACTAGTCCAAAGTTCACTAGCCCTTTGACTAGTCTATTTGCTTATATAATCTTTGGACAAGGCTATTGCATAGTCTACCGACTAATATTTAAAATATTGTTTACTTTTAAAAATCCGTTGTTACACATTTGTTAACATTTAGCGATGAATGTAAATAAGATTTTAATAAAATGCAGTTATCATTTTGACAAAGCATCGTTGTCATTGTAAGACGGTATTGTTTTCATTTCGATTACGCTTTGTGTTACTTCGACAACACATCGTTTTCATTTCCACAACATAATATTGTCACATTAATAACACATGGTTTTTAGACAGAATGTTATTAAAATAACACAAACACTTTGGTGTCAATTTTGTACTAATCATGTCTTATATTTTTTCCGTCTGTAAAGTCTACTGACTATTCTATTCTATGTCTGCCATCTACTAGTATACTTATGTAACTACTAGTCTAATGAACTACTTTTTACTACTTTCCAAGCTTAAAATATACCTTACACAAACCTTCGAGGCCCAGGTGTTAATTTCTATTATATACAAAAACCATTAAAAGCATTTGTGATGATCTTTAATGAAATTATATCATCAACATATAAAATTTTTTCTCATTCTTCTTGTTGTTGTTCTGCCTGCTGCTATTTTTGTTATTTTAATCCTAGACGCACATACTACACACACACATGTAAGTACATAAAAGAAAGAGTACGTGCAATTGTCATCATTGTCAAAGGGTTTGTTGATTAAATTATTAAGAATTTTAGAAGGATTAATTTATGGATTTAATAATATATTTTTTAGGGTGGCATTTGCAAAGTTAAAAAAATCCTTATTAAAATGTTAAAGGTGTTCATGAGTATGTTAAGCAATTTAACCTTTTATATTCTTAAATAAAACCCATTTTTTGGTAATATTCTATTAATATAACGTTAGATTAGAAGCCGTAAATGGTAAGTCCATTTTTAAGAGAAAGAAAATTTAATAGTAAAACATTGTGAAAATTAATTAGAAAAGAGTCTTTTGTCTTGCTTTTGTAACTGATCATAACTGTGTCATTAATGGTCATATAAATATTTATAATCAAAATTAATAATAAACTTTTAGATTCAAATGGAAGGATGTATCGTAAAAGTTTATTGGACATTAGATTTTAATCGTTTTTAATAAACACTTTTACGTTAAAATTTACACAGAAATTTAATAATTTCTAAGGGAATATTGTTTGCTAAAAGATACTTAAAAGATAACTTTATAGTTATTAAGATTTTTTTAAATATAATATTAAGTATTTAAGTATATACATGTTGTAAAGGTTTACTGAACAATTTTGATAAGGAAATTTGGTTAAAATTAAAAAAGCATTGTCTTTTACAAGAAAAGTACTTGATTATGAAGTATTGTAGGACGAAGATATTGTTTTACATAGAAATTGACAGAAAGTTTAAATGGTGCCCCATTTAATAAACAGACTTTGGAAGCCCTTTTATCCTAGATAAATACATCTAATGTAAAATATCGTCACTTATACGTTTTGCTGATAAAAAAGGTAATCAGATCAAAAGGACTAATGTAATATCTCTACCATGAGTGACTTATACTTAGCCAATAACTTACTTTTCAATGACTACCTTATACTCTCTGCATTACTTAGAAAGATTCTAATAATGACTTACAAATAATATATTTTGTTAATACTTACTTTGTTCTCAACATAAACGATAAAATGTTAAAATAACTTTTGTGAAAACTAATAGTAGATCCAGTGGACATATCATCGTAGACAATTTTCTCATAAACAAAACTACTTACTTAACTCTGTGTTTGTAGGCGAAAATAATAAGAACTTACCTAACTCACGATTTGTAAGCAATTTTGGTAAATACTTGCCTACTATGTTATGATGTAAGAATTTTTTATTCAATGTAAGTTTCTATTGGGGGATAAAGTGGGGCTGGTGTTCTATATTGAAGATCCAGAAGACGATTTGTAAGCAATTTTGGTAAATTCTTTCCTACTATGTTATTGTGTAAGAATTTTTTATTCAATGTAAGTTTCTATTAGGGGATAAAGTGGGACTGGGGTTCTATATTGAAGATCCAGAAGCAGAAATATACCATCGTTTACCAAATCATAACACAAGCTTCTAGGCAGAAGTACGAGCAATAACATAATGCGTAAATTGGCAATTAGGGCGATTTCAGGAGATAGAACTAAATCTAAGACCGTATTGGATTGTAAGAAAGCTTTAATGACTACTTTTCCAGAGGTAAGGTTCACATCGAATAATAGCTTTAAAGGGAAGGGAGCTCGAGGCAGTTAACCTGCAAAACCTGAACTAAAAATATGGGTGAGAGAATCCCATAAGTCTTCTTCGAATAATGAAACAGTGGGTAGAACCCCGAAAATGCGATCTAGAAATGTCCGTCCTTCCGTCTGTCCATCCATCTGTGTCCATCTGTTGGAAGCACCATAAAAAAAAGGATGTGTCCATAACTGACATCAGCCCAATTTTAAATATCAACCTTATGTTTATAAGGCAGCATTCCATTATAAGATTTTACATAATCGAATTTTACACTCTTACTTGTTTATTATAGACTAAAACAACTCTTCGTGCTTTGCTAAAAGTGTACCATTATCCCAATTTTTTCTAGGAATACACTTTTTCAAAAATTTTGTTTACAAAATACTTGTTTGTAGATTATTTATATAAAAATTTTAATAAACTAAAACAGCTTAAAACGCCTTAAACACGTGAACACAATTTTATTATATCCTCTATACTACACCCCTAGATTATAATAATTTTAAAACGAAAACAAAAAATCAAAACAAAACTGAATTATTTATTTTGCAAATCATAAGTTTTTTTTTTTTTTTTGTTCGTACAAAACAAAACTATCATATTTTCTTTCATTTTATTTTTTTAATTAAATAATCTTTGCAAAACAAATTGAATTGCATTGAATTTTTCATGTATAAATCTTTGCTTAAAAAGTTTGTTTTCTTCCTTTTAGTTATTATTATTTTTTGTTCAACAGTTTTCCGGGTTTTTCTTTAGAACACATTTTCTGCAAAACTGTTGTAACGCAAAAAGTTGAGTTTCTCCACTAAAGGTTTTGAAAATTAACCATATTGTTTTCATTTAAATATCATACAAATTAAGGTGTTTGTAAAACAATACTTAAAAAAACATTAAATAGTGAGTTATGACATTTCTTAAATAAATCAGCAATATGTTGTTTATTTTGTTTTTGTAGTTGTTGAAAGTGATAAACTTAAAAATTCAATTAAAAAATGACGACGTAATATCAAATTTCGCGTTTCTTTCATCTAGTTTGTCTATATGTTATAGTTTTCTTTTTTTTTTGTGTGTGTTCGTCGTCATAAATGTACAAGTTTTATTATTATTTTTTTCATACACTTTTTGTGAAAAAGTTCATTAAATGTTTCGCAGTGATTTTTATTCATTGCCATAACTGAAATAGTAATTATACCCTACACCACTATAGTGGGGAGGGTATTTTGGGTTTGTGCTTTGTTGTTTGTAACATCCAAAATTATTGGTCCTACATTCACCTTAAGGTGTACCTAAGCCTTAGAACTATTTTCGGAATTGGTTTAGCTGTGTCCGTCTTTCCATCCGTCCGTCCGTCTGTCTGTGTCTCCATGTAAACCTTGAACACACGCTACAGGTCGCAATTTTAAAATAACTTGATAAAATTTTGCACATCTTTCCAAGGGCGAACGAAAATATTTGAAATTGGTCCATTATTTCTAAATCTCATACAATCGTACCCCCCGAATAGGGCATTTGGACTTATATATAATTACTTTAAATATCACAAATAATAAAAAACGACAAAATTTTGTTCTATAGAACTTCAAATTACACAACCGATTTTTTTAATGATCGAGCGACTAGAAATCGTTCGAATGGTATAAATATGATACTCAAGAAAACTGTTCAATAAAAGGTAAACTTATGTCAATCCTTCGATCATTAACGTCGTCATTATTCCTAGCACAGTTGTTAATTATGTTCTCAATGACATTGATTCGATGGTGGCAAACAACATAGTCAAACAAGTAAGAAGTTATAGTCGGGCGAGGCCGACCATATAATACCCAACACCTGTTAAGTAAAATTTTGATGGGGGCTTTTTAGAAGGGCTAGGATCAAATGAGGTCCTATAATTATAAAGTTCATCAGGTTTATCAAGACCAGTATAAAAAATGGTTTTGCAGCTTTTTGTCGACTGGGATAATAGAAGATCATGTACCAAATTTCATTCAATTATCTTCAAAATGGCGGCCTGTAGTTTGATTACATGGACGGACAGACGGACGGACATAGCTTACTCGACTCAGAAAATGATTCTGAGCCGATTGGTATACTTTAAGGTGGTTATAGGACCAATATTATTGTGCGTTACAAACATCAGTACAAACCCAATATACCCTTCCCACTAAAGTGGTGTAGGGTATAAAAACTAGACAACGTCAGTCTGAAACCCTTTTAAGAAAACCGTATTATAACATTACATCTATACGTTTAGATTTTAGTGTACATATAAGTTCAGCATAACCGAATATAAAATGTTTACTAGTATAATTTTTACTCTTTGATAATATGCTTGGTTCTTCTTATGATATTCATGTATGTTTTAACATTAGGCTAGTACCAGAAAATCAAAATATTAAATATCACTTTCAATTTGAAAACATCGCAAACTTTTCAAAGAGACCACCCTATTAAAATCTTTGTTTGTGTAAGAATATTTAAAAATTATAAGTTAAAACAAGTAGGAAATTATAGTCGGGCGAGGTCGACCATATAATACCCTTCACCTTTTACAAAAATATAATGTGATTTAGTTGCCATAATAAAGTTGAACATTGCCCTAGATATACTTGCAGTTTTTTGTTGAGATTTGAGTATATTAAATATACTTATGAACTTAAAAGTCCTATTCGGCGGGTTCAGTTGTAAGGGGGCTAGGTGAAATAATGGACGATGTTAACCATTTTGAAAAAGCTAAGGCAAAGCTTTTTTTACCATAAAATATCATGTACCAATTTTCATTGAATTATCTATAAAATTGCGACCTGTAGTTGGATTACAAGGTTTACATGGACAGACAGACAGACAGACAGACAGACAGACAAACAGACGGACGGACGGACATAGCTAAATCGACTCAGAAAATCTTTCTGAGTCAATTTGTATACTTTAAGGTGGGTATAGGACCAATATTATTATGCGTTACAAACATCAGCACAAATCCAATATATCCTCTCTAAAGTGGTGTAGGGTATAAATAGAAAACCAGAAATAATAACATTCAAAATAATTTGATTAAAAGTTGCACTAGACGTAAACCAGTAGTTTTTAGACGAGATAAAGTATAAATTTTATAATTTTATTGGACACATTAATTACAAATGCACTCTTTGAAATGAAAAGATAATGCAAACACTCTGGAAAATTACAATTCACCCCGAACTGCAGGGTAGGAACTATATTTTATAAGTACATGTATGTAGAGATTTGTATACGTGTTACAAATCTTCAGTTATAAACAAATAATTATAATTTATGAAGTAAAATTTATAGAATTTTTACAAAAATGTTTACTTTTTCTCCTACAAGGATATTGTTCAACAAACAGAGAAATTTCTCACTGAAAACTTTCTTTTGATTTAATTTCCTTTACTGTTAATCCTTTTCACTTCAAAATATAATGAGTATAAACTCTATTAATCTGTAGATGCTACAATCTGTTCTTATATGTTGTGGTTTAACTTATTGGAATATTTAACGTAATAAAACTATCTACTAGTAATATCCCCTTTGATCTTCTCCGAATTTGGGGCAAAAAACATTAATAATTCAATATAAATTTCAGATGTTCACGTTCCGTGTTGGTCTTATATCACGGTGTTACTTTTTCAATCACAAAGTGCGCTGATTAGACGACTTACCCTATTATGTTCTTCAACGTAGGTGGCAATTCTTATACTTGGTTCTGTCATTTCACAAGTACTTTGCTCAAGTACTCGAGCTATCTAATCTCAGACAAACGCTGCGTGGTTTTTTAACTTCTCTATTGAATCGGCCAAATCGCCTACAGGAGTATTCGGTAGATGAATACACTGTAAATCCTGTATGAACAGAACTGTAAACATAATTGGACAAGGATAAGGAAGGAAAATTCAATGGTATCACTTGTGTATGTTTTTTTTACCAGAAAGTTTAATCGTAAACATATGCTGTTGATTCTCCATTACGTTCAGTCATTTGTGTTAAGACTGTTCGTCTCTAAGTTGTTTTTAGTCACCTTCGCCAGTGTTTAGTGGCAAATTTCGTTTTCTGGTCTTATGGGGGTTTGACCAATCCAGTTGTATTTTCTTCTCATTGTCTGTATATTGATGTTATCCTCATCCACAATTTCAATGAGTTTTTTCCCAATAAATTGTGCTCTCGAGACCAGCCAGGTTTTGAATTCGTAAAAGAGAATAGATTTTATGCAGCCGTTACATTCGAGAGGAAAATGCGTTTCATGGAGAAATGCCATTTTCGTCTTATGTATACGTTCAGCTACGTCATGGAATGCATCATCGTCTGAGTTCATTATGATGCCCAAATAAAGGAATTTGTCGGCGTTTTGAATTGTGACGTTATTTAATAGAAATATATCTATGTAGGTGCTAACTTGCTTTTGACACATATACTGTTTGTTTTGTCTGCAAAGATTCGGAGGTCGTAGTTTTAAGCTGTTAACGATAACGTATTTATCCTAATTACTAAGAACTAGGACGTCTGCATAATCGAAATCCTCTAGGTATTGAATACTATTTTTTACTTTTGTTAACGTCAATATTTTGTCCAGCGTGATACGATGATTATGGTGAAATGTGGTTCACTTGGCCACCTACAGTGTGAAATACTTTTTTTCTGTAATTATCATATTGTGACCTTATAACTTTAATGATTTTATCCAGTATGTCTTTCACTCTCAGGGCGTGTCTTATTTTGTGAATATCATGGCATCGAACGTTTTTGCGAAATCGATGAAAGTTAATTTTAGGGTCGCGTTACATTGTTCTATTATAAGACGCAGGCTGTTGATGTGGTCTATGCATGAGCGATTCGAACGGAAACCGGATTATTCCCTTCGTAGGTGAACATCGAATAGTATTCTTTTGAATATTCCTAATACTGGTGGGTATTAGCATTAATCACTTTACATTTACGACTTGTAGTCAAAAGTCATCCATGGCTAAGAATCACTTTCTGAGTTCATTTAGCTATATCCGTCCATCCGTCTGTCTGTGTGCTGATGTAAAAACCTTCTACCTCACACCGCAGAAAACAATTATCAAGATAATTTCATGAAATTTGGCACATAAGTACACTTCTTTTGAGCCAAAAACAAATCTTACTATATTATGGCTTTGTAAAATCGATTTTGTAATAGTTTTTAGGACTATTCAGCCTTTTTCTGAAAATTTCTTTACTTAAGGTTTCAGTGACATAATTTATTTCATATAAATTAAAAATTTTAAACAAATACAACTCTTTGAACTTCAGTTAAAAAGAAAAACCAATATCAATTCATTCACCTAAACTTACGATTAACTTTTTAACTTTAAACTCACAGATACACACATGAACTTAAGCAATTTACTTATTATACAGGAAATTACATTTGTACAAGAAACAGAGTGAGTAAATAATATTAAATAATGGGTTATAATTGTAATTAATGATAGTTAACATTACCACAAATCATACTGTTGTTTGTATAAAACAAAAGGCAAAAGGCTAAAGGAAAGGCATAGGCAACGATACAAAAACTAAATGAATAAATGTTTGCATTTGTAATTTGCTGTAAGTGCGTGTATAAAAACATGTCATGAAGAAAATTGACTTATATAGTCAACAACATAAATTAATAGAACCTCAAACTATTATTGAAAAAATAGCAACAATAACAGTTATAACATCAACAATAACAAACCAAAGAGAAAAAAAGTAACAATAAGAATGAGTACTTAATGTAAAGTAACTTCCTATTGTAAACAATACATACATACATACATATTTACATGTACACAAAATTTCATATATAAAGATGGTACAGATTTACATGCAAACACGTCTGTCTGTTTTCATGTACATACTTACGTAAGTATATGTTAAAGTAAGTCTGGATTTAAGACGAACAAAAGAAAAGATTCATTTATGGAACAAAAAACCTCAGAAAACATGATGCAACATAAAAAGTCATAAAAATTTAGAACATTGACTAAATGTGCTAAAAATTTGCACTTGAATGGAAAAAAAAATTTTACATTATTTTGATTCAATTTTTCACAACATAACCTCATAACGGCATGTACAACTAGTATATTTAACTAGCTTTTTGAATTTTCTTGCAAATCTTTAACATGTAGTAACGACACCGACTAGTTGATTTTTAATTTGATAAATAATTTTCTTTACGACAAAATATATTGTTTCCAAATATGAACATTTTTCTGCTTAGCCTAATGTGATTCTAAAAATTATCGATTAATTATAATTGAATATATTGAAGGTAGAAAATTTCGCTTAGGTAAGTTAGTTATATACCCAGAAGTGTTAGATATTAAAGTGTAAAATAAATATTAACTGATACTTATGCAACTTCCAAACATGTCAGCATACATCTCCCTAAACCCTAACTACATAAGCGGTCACATTTATGTGGTCGTTTAAATTTACATGAAATTTATACATGTGGTTATTAAGGTGACTCAAAAATAGTCTTAAAGATAGATTAAATTCAACAAAGAACTAGAACAGAACTAGAACAGAACTAGAACAGAACTTGAACAGAACTTGAACAGAACTTGAACAGAACTAGAACAGAACTAGAACAGAACAAGAACAGAACTAGAACAGAACTAGAACAGAACTAGAACAGAACTAGAACAGAACTAGAACTAGAACTAGAACTAGAACAGAACTAGAACAGAACTAGAACAGAACTAG
>NC_060954.1:44609342-44612645 GCF_022045245.1 Lucilia cuprina
TAGTTCTGTTCTAGTTCTGTTCTAGTTCTGTTCTAGTTCTGTTCTAGTTCTGTTCTAGTTCTGTTCTAGTTCTGTTCTAGTTCTGTTCTTGTTATGTTCTAGTTCTGTCCTAGTTATTTTCTAGTTTTGTTCAAATTCTAGTTCTGTTTCTCTTTATTCCCTTTAGAATTGTCCAATATTATCCGATATTATTTCATGTGAATTAGTTTGGAAAACCAAACAGTAACAACCAAACATTATTGTGACTAGAATACATTTTTACAGTTCACTTGCTCGACCTTGTAGAATATCTATGAATAATGCAAAAGCAATTTTTGCTCTGCGTTGTTTAATACCCTTACCATACTAAATACCTATGCAAGTGCATTACAAATACGATAATGGTTTTATGCAGTTTCTTATACTTCGGTGTATTTTTTTTATTTGATAGTCTAAGACAAATATATGCAAATATGCAAGAATTTGTATGATAATAGAATAAAGTACCAACAAATTTTACAATTTTAATGATAATACGAATATAAAGAGGAAAATTCCAACAACAAATATTGTAAGTGTGTATTTGTATGCATATGTAAGCATTTGCAGTAAAATTTTGTTGAGCAGGAAACTAAGCTATAAAACGTACCGGAAACCTTAAGGAAGTTATTCAAAAATTAAATTACATAATATGAATACAAATGAATTGTCATGTAAAACAATACATGATATGTATATATGTATGTTAAGGAAAATATTTACATGTGTGTGTGTAAGTTTACTAAATATGCATTTAAGCATTTATTTGTTAGAATAAGCAACAATATTGGAAAAAAATAACTACAACAAACAATTTCTAAAACTTTAGACTATTACACATCAAATGTCTTATCTGTATATAAGACTAAACAGTTGAGTGATTGGCGATAAACTCCCTGCTCAAACTTAATCAAAGAAATGTATGTATAGGTTTTTGCAATAATAGTTAAGGGTTATTGTTTTTGGTGTTTTATGTAAATTTAAAAAAGAAAATATTTTAAAAATCAAAATAATTAAAGTACAGTATTGTTTGTGTGTTTTCAAGTCTGGCCTTCTTTTTTTAAAGCCCAAATGGTACAATCTACAATTTCTCCCAAAATATTATTTATTTACGAGATTTGTTTAGGATAGGTTAGTCCAAACTCCAAACTATAAAAAATAAGTAAAAACAATATTTTTTTCCAAAATAACGAGTTCTAAGTATTTATGTTTATCAAGAAATATAAAAATATTTCATAGAAATTTAAATTTCTATTGAGGCTCTGAAATGATGCTCGTATTCAAAAATATCCTTTTTAACTTAAAGCTAACAAACACATTTGCACATATAGATGATTACATACACTAACTATCATTTGAACATTGTGTGGTTAAAATCATTTAATGCAAGTTATTTATGCACTTTTATGAATAGTTTTTATTTTGGTCCTTTCTAGCTGTATATGTTGACTTTTTTCTTTACATTGTTTCTTTTCTGATGTTATAGTTTTTTTTTACTTGTTCCTTTCGAGCTAAATACAATTGCAATATTCTCTTGAACTGCAAGCATCTATCTATTTGCATACATTTTCCCTTAACAACATTTTGTTTTACATTTTCCCTGGGAAACTTGATTCAGCTTTTCTTTTAGTCAGTTTGATTTTTTTTCTGTTAGTTTCTGTTGTATTTTGCATTCGTTATGTTGATGTAGTTTTAGTTTTTGGTCTCACTTGTTTCATATGTAAAACAGTTACTAACATTAGGGTGGTTTTAAATTTGGAGAGACTATAATTTATTAGTTGTTAAAATTTTGATTTCTAGTTCGATAGTAAAATTAGAGGATTAATATTGGTTACCTTTTATGGATTATTGTTTTTTTTTTTTTTAAGTTAGGTCTATATCTCATAGCGAGAGATATTATAGTAAAACTTAAGTTTTAGATCATAATTAATAAATATATAAAATCAAAAAACTTCATCTTCAAAATAAAAATCGAAAAAAAGTTTTAACTTTTTTGTGAATTTTATTTTTCAGATTCATCAAAAAAATCGTTCATCTGAATTTAATGTCTTTCCATTTTTATAAAGACAGTAATTGCTAATTAAAGGTTTATTAAAGTGTTAGATATTAGAAAAATCAACATTTAGAAAAGTCGATCATCCTACTTACTATACGTATACTTAATATTTGTAATTTCAGTAAATCACTAACACGTATACATACAGGTGTCGTTGTTAAAAGCAGTACAATTTTTCTATGTAATATTTTTCACTTGAGTTAAAAAAAAATTGATGAAGTTTTTGTTTTTTGACTGTCGAGGGTTTTCACGTGAGTAGCTGTCTTGACGGCCTTATCACACGGTGGTCTTTTTCATCCACTGGGTAGACTTGAGAACGGTCTACCATCGCCACTTTGTTCTCCAATAAAGAACTCAGGTGGTAAATTTTTCTACATTGGCTATGACCGGCCCATGCACAAGTACTTTGCTGGAGTACTCGAGCTATCTAATCCCTGACCATTGGATGGCCTCTGTTGATTCGGCAACAGCACCTAGAGACGTAACCGGTGGACCGAAGTACGATCCATCAATAAGCCGTAGACATTGTTCTTACTCACAGGGACACATTGTGGTAATTCTGATATGAATCGAGTATTCTCTGAACATATCTGGACAAGGAAGGAAAATTCAATGGTATCATATGTATATGATATGATATATGATCATCATTCAACCCAGCACACATCTCACCTGACATTCATCCCGTACCATATACAATTAATAAAAACTCATTTCCAACGCTTAGTCCCACTATCACTCCTCTGTGAGAACCTGTTGTTTTCGGCAACAGTACCGAACTTATCCCGAAAAATCGACTATTATCATACATCAGTCTTTTAACCGCCAGTTACTCTCCCAGCGAATTCAAGTTTAAACCACAGCCACTACGTGGATCCCGAAGGAATCTCAACCAACTGACCAACCAGGATATAGTCCTGCGGGCAACTTGCCACCCTTAGTACCAGATTATGAGGGGCTCTGCTCTGACCTCTGGTAATCAATGCAAGGACTAAGCCAAGCAGTAGACTGTAGCTAATTTTTCAGTCCCGGCCAGACTGGAGGTATTGGCCACCTCTTTATACGCCGGGATTGCAATAACACCAAGGCGGAGGTCTCGAATATAAAATCAGTTCAAATTTTGTTTTAGTTCTGTTCTAGTTCTGTTCTAGTTCTGTTCTAGTCCTGTTCTAGTTCTGTTCTAGTTCTGTTCTAGTTCTGTTCTAGTTCTGTTCTAGTTCTGTTCTAGT
>NC_060954.1:44612745-44683512 GCF_022045245.1 Lucilia cuprina
AGAACAGAACTAGAACAGAACTAGAACAGAACTAGAACAGAACTAGAACAGAACTAGAACAGAACTAGAACAAAACTAGGACAGAACTAGAACAGAACTAGAACAGAATAACCTGTAATTTTGCCTTCACTTTTTCCAATTTTTACGTCTATTTTACAACTGTAGTGTTAAATTGATTAGATTTTAAATAATTTGATACAATGGAAAAAAATATCATTCCAAATTTATGTTTGTTTTACTCCCTATTTGATGATAGATACTATTAAACTATATAAAAAGGCTTCATTTATTCCTTAGTAAGAGCTAAATTTATGATTTATATTGGGAAAATGCATTCTTAATGTTCTACAGGCATCATCACGGTGTATTTATTTCGATGGTTTTTCTTTCTTAATAAAGTTTAGCTGTAAAATATTTTTTAACTTCTTTGATGTTTCCCTTAATCTGTTAACTACAATTTAGTTTTATTTTTAGTTTTACAACTTTGTTTTAATTGATGGTTATTTGATTTAATTACCTGTATTACTTAAAGTGTATTTATCTCGTAAAACTTAATGAATTTGTGTTACTTATCGATCAGTATATTTATTTTAATTACTGCTTTTATCTCAAAACGATGATGCAAAACTGTAATTAAGATTTTTTGCTTATAATTGAATACTAATTAGATTAGGTTAGATTATTTAGAGAATCTATAGAAGTAAGAGAGTTAATGCAGTTTAGCGAATTATTGATGAATACTGATTTTCTTGAAAAAGTTTCTAAGTGATGCTAAGGTCCAATATAAGTAGATGGAATATGCAATTCGTTGAAAGAATTTATATATGTATGTATGTATTTTCTTTAACATTCCTGGTAAAATTTAAATCGCTAACTTTAGTAATTGGTCCAAGTCAATATCGTATTCAAAAAAATATATATTAGTTTATATTAAAAATCTTGAAAGAATGAATAATGTCATAAAACTAAATCAATTTATTGATTTTAACTGTATTTCTATGAAGCCAATTCTTTCTGGATTATCATAGACTTCTGGCCATACAGATTATAAGCCAGAAGTGTTATATCGTATATTAAAAAAATCTGATGCATCCATTTGGCCACAATACTTATATTATTGAGACTTGTATCCGTCTCTGGAAAGGCAATTTGCGCTACTGTCAACTTGATTTTGTCGGCCAATTAAGTTGGAATATGTAAAAGAAGCAAAAGATTCAATTTTAAAAAAGGATTACAATTTAAAAAATTTAATTAAGGCCTCGAAAAATTTTCATGTTAAAATTTAAAAGAGAAAAACAGTTAAATATCATTTAAATTATATTTAACACTAATTAATGGGAAAGTTCTAAATATTTTAACTGGGACTCAATCTAATCAAGCCTGTCCTATATGCTGTGCTACACCAATGAACTTTATGCATATTACAGATTATACATCTGAAAAATTTCGTGGAAAAGAATCTAACTTCAAATTCGAACTGAGCCCTCTCCATTGCTGGATCATATTTTTTGAGTTCATTTTACATTCAGGCTATAATGGCAAATTAGAACGGATGATCATAAACTGGCAGTCTCAAAGAGGAAAGAAAGTATACAAAATGTTTTTTTTTTTTTTTGAGGAAGCTGGGTCTCCCCGTAGATATGCCAAGTGTTAGTGGCTTTGGTAGCACAAATGACGGCAACACCGAGCGGCGAGCTAATCATAATTTAATTTAGCGCTTTAAAATTATACTGATATGTTTATCACGTCAGTTTTCCTTAAATCCTAGTAAGTTTCAAACGCTCTGCTTGCAAACGGCCAAATTAATACGTAATTTGTATCCTTGGTTACCAATGACATCCACAGTATAAAACGTATTGAAACATTTCAAGCAGATCATAGAAAACACAGTATTTCCAATTGGTTTCTTTAGCGAAATGGCTGCTGAATGGCGACACAAACTTTATAAAGCCGTTAGATTGCATCACTCTCGCAAAAACATCCACATTAATAATCTTTTGGGCATTTTTAATAGAGCTTTTGACATAAAAATCTGAGCCTTCTACCTGAAGTTATCAAACTTTTAAGTTGTACTTATCCAACAGTGAATCTTAACATCTTCTTCAATTAATATTTTGAATCAAATGTGTTTAGAAAATGAATTATCTTTATCTGATTCAACTAATTTCTTTGAAAACTAATTTTTTTATTTCTGGGGGGTTAAAAGTCGACAAAGGGTTATTTTTTTAGATTTATTGAAAACGTAAGTATTCTTGCTAGTAATCCAATTTTAGTATTATACAGTACAATAGAATCGCTTTAGGAGTCGAGTTCGCTTTGTACATCCGTCCGTCTGTTTGTGCTCATGCTATAGGTCACGATTTTAAAAAACGTGACCAAGAACAAACTCTATTGAAAATGGTTGAAAACGCTCATTTATTTGGGCTTATAATTATGCTAAATGTTATATTTGTTTAATTTAACCCTAGCTTCCATACAAACTTCCCTTTAGAAAATTACTTGAAGGTTAAAATTCATTTATAAACTTCACTAATAACTCGATTAAATTCTACATAAATTACTTTGAAATTCCTCTGTCAACATTTATATAGACAGGCCTATATTTGCCAATAGTCCCCTATGTGTCGGCTTGTTGAAAATCTATTTTTTTTAACAATAAGTCAAAATATTCCGAAATAAAGTTAAACAATAAATTAAATGTTTTATTTTTCAAAAACTCAAATTTTTAATATACGGACTGATGTATGGTGTCATATGGTCGACCATGCTCTCTTATACATTCATACTTGTTTATATAGTAAAATTGCACTGCTCTTATTTATCTTATTAATAACACCTGTACGTATACGTGTTAATGATTTTTAATAATATTACAAATATTAAGTATACGCCTACGTTAGAGAAGTACTTGACAAATTTTTGTTAATAAAATTAATTTATTTTTTTAAGGTCTTTTAATGTTACATGTTCACAAGTTTTGTTCTTTGTAGCAAGAGTTATTATTTTGGTTCAGAGATAAATTCTAAATTTTGAACGGTTTGCAAGATATGAGTCTGAGAAAATTATCATTTAAAATTTAATTTGATATATCCTTTTTAGACAAAAAATAATATATTTTTAATAAAGTATTTGATATTTTATAATCAAAAGAAATTTTATGCATAAATAAATATGTATGTATAACGCTTTCAATTTGACTATATTTAAATGATACTAACAAGCCAATTTAACGATTAAATCAAGCAGACATAACAATATAAACGAATCTTCTAGTTTATGCTAAAAAGAAATATTTATTTAGCTTAAGAATATTTGTGTTGTAAAAATAAATAAATCAAAAATTTTTATTTATTGGCAGTGCTCCGAATAATCTGCAGCATATTTCGATTCAATGTATAAACTGGACAGTGTAGACATGCATTTTTTTATAGATTTAATTTACTTTGAAATAACAATAAAGATGGTTAGAAAAAAATTATAAAATTTTTAAATTTCTATTAAGAAGCAGGCTAATAAAATGAGTTGTAGACTCCATATAACATTGATTGGAATTTCTTATTTATGTATATTTGTGATTTTCGAAATAAAAATGTAAAATATTTCAATAAAATATATTATAAACATATGTATACATATATATTTCCTTTTACTTTATTTTGAAATATGTAAAATTTTCGAAACCCTTTAAAGTGAAACGTTGTTAGTTGTGTAAACATTATGGGTATACAACTGAATGTTATAAATTTCCAAATATTTTTTTTAGAATTCTTGATATATTAAAAATATATATTCTTATAAGAGATACTATTTCTACATAGAACTGAGAACACATTTCTGACTTTTATAATTCTACAATTCTTTTTTTAACATTAAATACTTGAAATATCCCTAATATGATAATATTTTAATACTTTATTTATATTTTAAATAAAAAATCATCATAAAAAGTATACGTAGGTAATATTTACAGTGAAGTACAAAAGCGACCAAATATTGAAGTTTTTCTTTTTATTAAATCAAAGTTAAGTGGTTAATTTATGTACTTGTACATGTTAACTTCGTCCGGTTTCATTTTTGACGAATCTTACATGCCCTTTACAATAGTGTTTCAAGATAAACATGCAATAAAATTATCTTGTTTTGAAAGAACTTTTTACCGATTATCTTGAATTTTTGCATATCTTCGTGAGTTATATCTGAGATATCTGAGGTTTTTAGAAAATTAATTTCATTAAACACACATATACGGACAGACAGAAAGACAGACAGACTGACAAAAAAAACACAAGCAGTCTGGTAGACAGACGGATATGCCTTAATCGGCTCTACTATCTAAAGGGATCAGTGAATATGAAAATTAAAAATGGAGTGAAAAACTTATACTGTCAAACGAATGTGAAGGGTATAAAAAAATCTCAGTAATTGCAAAAATACAGTACAATCAGGTACCTAACGATCGTAAAAGTATGTTAATATGACCGCGCGAACGAAATGTGACACATCCATGGTGATGGTTTCCACAAATTGATACACTTTCTCTTCCATTACCAAGTATTTGTCAAAATCACAATCACATCCCTACATGTAGAGAAAAAACATGGTTGTGGTAACCATGGTTTTAAGAGCAACATATTATGGTTAAAATTATGACTGTAGTCTAAGTATATTATGGTTATTGTAACAATTTTAAAATATCATATTATGATTAAATACAGTTGAATTATTTTATCATACTTTAGTATTCTTTATTCTATCAAAATTATCAAAATTTCGTTAAGAAATATGTATCGAAATTAAATTTATTTTCATTACTGAATCCGTAAAATTACAGTTTCTAATAAGCTAAAAGTAAAAACTTACAATGCATGGCATGATTCACATATACACATAATGTTATAAACCAAATGAGAATTATTTCAACTCATTCAAACAACATACACACACAATGCAATATGCGTGAGGTATGCGGCTAAATATGCTTTGTTATTGTACCTACAGACATAGAATGACTATTTTTAACAATATAACATACATTGTTTATATAACTTATAGTAACATAACATATAATGGTTATTTGTAAGTTTAAATGGTTGTACGAAACATAATATGTTTTCATTGTTACCATTATTTAGTTATTGAAAAAAATAATTATTTTTCAGTGAATTATACTCACATTTATAATTTCCATGAACATGAAAATGGTTACAATAACAGCAATATTGTTTAAATAGCATTAAAATAACAATTATATGTTAACAATATATTGTTACAGTGAATATAGTTTAGTTACTGTAACCATGTCGAGCCATGTTTTTCTATTCTATATAAAAAAGACCTTAACAGGTTTGCTATTTACTCAGGTACACTTACTTACTACTAACATATAACTTCAATCTAACCTATACTTGGTTTTCCCCTTCACTGTACGATTGTAATGCAGAATATGGGTAGCAGAAATGCAACACCGGAGGTACAATATTACCAATAAGACTTACAGTTTTATTTAACGATGCAATCAAATTGAATAAATGTTTATTTAGACTAATCAGATAGTATGGAAATATTATAATAAAATGTTATTTTATATAAATTTCTTTATTTTCTTTAAAGTTAATCTTATAACAAATATGGCAAAATATCTGATTTATATATTATATCAAGATATTACTATACAGATTAGTGAATAGCCTATTCAATAGATTTGTCAACAGACTAATGCATAGATAATTAAACAAATTAGACCACTGACTAAGCAACCAACAAAAACTAATCAATATACTAGTCAATAATCTCCGGAGTCTGTAGACTATATCAATATACTTTAAAAGACTTTACCTAACCACTAACCACAACTTAAGAGCAATATATCATGGTTAATATAACTAATTTTTTAAAATTATATTATGACTAAATGCAATTGCAATATTTTACTGTTTCTCATATAATTGTTATATATGATCATATTATAATTCAAAATTATCATAATATAATCCAATCATTTTGAAAATAGTTATGTATTGAATTTAAAAGAATTCCTAAATATTTTTTACACAAACATAACACTATACTACCAAAAATACTTATACACTTGAAACAAAAGAAAATTAGTCGACACACTTGTGTCCGTATGATCTCGTTGTGATACCCTAAGCAAATCGCATCTCGATGCAAAGTCATACCAACCTGAGGGACGAGCAATGGATACTATCTTCTTTGCATCCATTCTGGATAGGTCTACAGTGTCGTGCAGCGTGTCTCGCCGAAAGGGCGAGACATCGCAAAAGAAGTGTTCAATCGTCTCCTCCTCATCCACATTATGGTAACTTCTACAGAATTCGTTATATGAAAGATAGAGTCTTCTACCAGGTGCACCTCATCCACATCATGTCAACTTCTACAGAATTCGTTATATGAAAGATAGAGTCTTCTACCATGTGCACCTATTTTGCAATGTATATCGGACTAACCAAAAGTAGCAATCCTGGTTGCCGAAAGGGCGAGACATCGTGGAGGAAGTGTTCAATCGTCTCCTCCTTATCCACATCATGACAACTTCTTAAGAATTGGTTATATGAAAGATAGAGCCTTTTACATTGTACACCTATTTTGCAATGTAAGGCCATATTTGAGTGGACAGGTCTGGCTGGAAGTTCAGGAAAGTCAATCTGATTTGAGCAGTCCTAAATAGATCCTGTTGAATAAGAGATTCACAGCAGGAAAGTGAAACACCACAAATTGTGTCAACATCGTTAATATGTAGGTGAAGGCAGGTGCTTCAGTAGTTCATGCAATATCATTCACAGAAAAGTTCTAGAATTGAATGGTCTGGATGTCTGGATGCCGGTAAAGTTACGAATATTCCTACCGAATACTCTATAGTATTTCATTCATTGGCAGAGATTTCTGCTTGTTATATGCTGCATTGGTTGTGCAGCTTAAAGCTTAACTTTCTTTTTGAACAGGTGATATAGAAGCCTCGTCCCATACCACGTTTTGACTTCATTCCATCAGTGAAGACATATTGTTACAATAAACACATAGTTTAGTTGTAGCAACCATGTCGAACCAGGTTTTTTCTCTGTCAAGTCCATAGTCGACAAAAACTTTGGGTGATTCCCAAATGCTGGGGTGGTGCAGAGTTGGTTTATATATTCATCGGTTATATTGTTGTTGTTGGTGATGCTGTACTTACTGTTGTTGTTTTCAGAGCATGTATGTTGACGATGATGTTTAATTTACATTTTATGCAACAATAAAAATCGAGTAATAATAAATTCTTTAAAATTCAAGAAGTGCAAATCTTTTAAAGGCTCTTTGTATTATAAAATTTCTATAAATGAAAATACTTTTCGTCTCTCACATGAAAACATTTAATAAACAAGATAAATGAGTAAAATCATTAACATGAAGTGAGATTTATTATCCAAATTCTATTATTTTTTATTTATTCTTAATATTAGACATTAAGTGGCAGTATCAGATAGGTTGTTGTATTTGGCAGCTGTCTTTTGGATATGCAAGTACATATGTATATGTGTACAGTTGAAAGCTTATCTACCCTGCAGTATTAGGAGGAGGAGGACAAGAGATGTTTATGCTGATGTTGGTAACAACAAGAAATCACAAGTTTACTTCATTCTTAAAATATATAACACCTCTCCAAGATATTGCTACACCACCATAGTGGGGAGGGTGTTATGCGATTGTGCTGATGTATTAACACCAAAAATTAATGGTTCTACTCCCATTTATTATTTTCTGAGTCTATTTAGTTATGTACGTCCGTCCGTCCATCCGTCCGTCTGTCTGTCTGTCTGTGTGTCCATGTAAACCTTGTGCGCACGTTAGATAATTTGATGAAAATTTGCACATACTCTTCATTTGGTCCAAGGACGAAAGCTTTTGGAAATGGTTGAAATCGGCTGAAACAGTATCCCCAAAATAGTTTCTTAAATGTTCTATAATGTCAACAAAAATCAAAATAAAACTCAGTTTTATAGAACATTAAATGAAACTACCGATTTTTGTAGTGATCGGGCTTCATTTAACCTCAGAATCAACTATTCTACGGCGCGCCGGAATTACTTATTTATATTATACATACCTACACATATGCTTGGCAAAATTCTGCGTAAGTAAATTACATGTATTTTAAAATCCAATATAATCGTATTCATACTCACAATCATACATACATTCTCATAATATTAGTGTTTAAGCCTTCCTATCTTGTTTTCATTTCCGCTAACGCCATCAACTTTATCAAACACAATCTTCATCAACAACATCATCGTCGTCTACAACACGTTAGGCATCTTTACCATTTCGAAATGTTTAATAAGTTGGATGTGAGTGTTTGAGCAACAACTACATTCCTTCATACATACAACACAGCAATAACTTGAAGTCATCCCAACTCGTTTAGACAAAGTACAATACATTCATCTAGTTGACCCCAAAGGACTAAACGAGATAAATGGGAAATGTAAAAATGAAACATCACTTTTTTTCTGTTATTTTCTCATCTCAGACTTTTTACAGTTTTTCTTTTATTTATTCACCAATACCATCATTAGATTTCCTACAATATGTGTGTATGTGTGTGTGTGTATATATGTAGGTTTGTTTTTAGAGCGGTAAAAGGTATTTTATTTCTTACCATTCTTAACCTGGTTACAGATGAATAATGATGATGAGCAATCGGCTTTAGGAAGGAAAGTGGGAAAACCACAACAAGAAGTACTTTAGTGGTAAATGGTAAGAGTATCATGAGGTTAACAGATAGACGTAAATAAGTAGACTACTGCCACTAATACTACTATTGGGCACAATCATAAACCTAAGACAAATGAAGACGCATTCAGGTAATGGGCCGGTAGCAACGGCACAACTATGATGATGAAAATGGAAATCAAGTTAATGTTGGTGTAATTGAGAATTTAATACTCATACTCTCAAGTGATTATAATTAAAAATAGTTTTTGTCTGAAGATTAATATGGAATAATTAATATTTCTTTGAGTTATTTTTCAATGTAATTGAATTAATTATTCAAAATAAATATGATAGTTACATTCATAGGCTAGTCCTTAAACAGTCTAGGATAATTTTTTCTATTCAAAATGACTGTTGTCTATGTGAAAAAGTTATGAATTAGTTTTCAACACCTAATTTTATCTAGTTTTATTTTGTTATATGACAAAAATATAAAATCTGATTAAAAATTTAAAACAAACAGGAAAAAATCATGACTTTTGCAATTATAACCCGAAAAAAACTGCTTAATCAGAAAAGTTTAGTTGGTAAAAAACACACACATAAACAAACCAAAGTGAGTTTTGTTTAATTTCTCATAACAAAAAGGGAAGTATACCTTAACAGCAAAACAGTAAAAAATTTTAATATTAAAAAAATGATAAAACAAACATTTATGAACTAATAAAGAAACCAGGTTAATTTCCAGATATTAAAATAATTCTAATACGACATTTAATGCTAAAGTCTTCCCCTAAATGCTAAAGTTCGAAATAAAACAACAAGTCATAATAATCATCAAAAACAGAAACCAAAGTTCTTCTCATCATCATCATAATTTTCATTAGCAACAACAAAAACTTTAATAATTTCCATTCTATATGATTTTCTTCATTATGATTCAGTTATTTTCTTTTTCTTTCGTTATCTAACAGCTGATACAATAATTTCTGAGGTCTCATAAGCCAAGTACTTGGTGGCAGAAATAAAGAATAAAAAAATCCATATCCAAGTGAGAAGATGAAGAATAATTATTTAAAACATCAAAAGAAAGGGAAAAACAAAGTTTGCTAGAACAAAGTTTGTACAGAAAATTATGAAATAAAAAAGCTTTGATAGATTAAAAAAAAGTGATAGAAAAAACAATCTTACCTGCCAAGAAAATCTTAAGCTCCGTTTTAAATTGAATTAACTTCCTGAGAAAATAAGACAACCACAAAAAATCTTAATAAAAAAATCTAAGAATAAATTGTTAATTAGCAAAGTTTTGGGATCATGCAGTAGAAGGTTAAAGATTATTTTATTTTTAATGAGGAAAAAGGAAAAATTTTTAATTTTTCAGAAGAATTAATTTAACAGAATTTTCAACTAACTAACTAACTAACTAACTAACTAACGATGTGACTAACTAATTAACTATGTGACTAACTAACTGACTAACTAACTAACTAACTAACTAACTAACTAACTAACTAACTAACTAACTAACTAACTAACTAACTAACTAACTAACTAACTAACTAACTAACTAACTAACTAATGAGGGTTGAAGTGATTTCATGAAGGGGTCTTCATATGGGAGGTTATGGATCGATTGTATTCATATTTTTACGTAAGAAATATGCATTAAATACAATTTATACAATTTATATAATTTTTCTGGAAATTTTCAACAATAAATCTCTTTTTATTTGAACCAAACTTACACACAGACAAACAAAGGGATCGTCTTTGAATTTAATAAGGATCTATGATCAATATTTCTAGGTTTTACAAACGGAATGATAAAATCAATATAGGTTAGAAGGGGGATCATTCGCCATAAGGGCACATCTGTCAATGGCGTATGGTCCCCCTTCTACGCTACCCTTCATCTTTTTTAATGGTGGATATACCATGCACCGCGTAAGTAACCCAGTGCAATTGTTGATCTACTATCGGGCTATGTATTGACGTCATCCTGTAACCGTGATCAAACTATTACTACCTTTTCATCCGTGTCCGAAAATGTGTCAAGTTTACTGCGCATAATTGGTGAACACAAGTAGATAAAAGAGAAGTTACCTTGGCTTTTAAATATAGACAAATTGAGCGGAAATATTCACTTTTGTATTATGCAATTCGATTTACATCGTTAAAAGTTATTTACAACTCATGAGTAAAAATTTCAGACAACCTCAAAAAAAATATATTTTTTTCTTAATTCTTAAGAAATTATAAAAATAAATTTGATGCATCAAATATCAAATAGCCCCCATACAAGGTAGGTATTCTCGGAAATTTATCTATAATTAACAAATTCTACAAAAATATTGGAAACACCACAATTGTGTATATAAGACAAGTTAGAGTGCTATATTCGGCTGTGCCGAATCTTAAATACCCTCCACCAGCTACTTCTATGTTATTACTTTTCTAATTGATCAAATATTTGTAGAAATAAGTTTTCTCATGTTTTTAATAGAAAAAATCCCAAAATTTAAATCTATTACAATTCGGAGATTTATTGAACATTATAAATTTAGTAATTTGCATGTATATATGTGTGTGAAAGATTTAGAGATTTTCAAAATACAAATACATATATAATTTTGTTCTACACAAAATTTTGTTTAATACAAAATGATAATGCACTTTAAATACGGTTAAAGCGCTTTTTGGGGCTGGACCTAGTATAGGAAAAATAGAAGAATACAAAACTAATATTTTTGCCAAATTATGTATCAATAGCTTAATTTGGTAATATGTAATGGGCGTTTAAGAGATTTTCGTAAAAGGACTTTGTATGGGAGCTATGACCAATAATGGACCGATCCAAAAAAGCTTTCAATGTTATATTTCTGAATATAAGAGCAATACTTGTACTAAATTTTATATCGATATCTTAATTTAGTAATGAGTTATGAGCGTTTAAGTGATTTTCGGGAGGGGACCTTGTATGGGAGCTATGACCAATTATGGACTGATTCAAAAAAGCTTTCATTGTAATATTTCTGTATATAAGAGCAGTATATGTACCAAATTTTATATCAATATCTTGATTTAGTAATGAGTTATGCGAGTTTAAGTGATTTTCTGGAGGGGACCTTGTATGGGAGCTACGACCAATTATGGACCGATCCAAAGAAGCTTTCATGGTTATATTTCTGTATATAAGAGCAATACTTGTACCAAATTTTATATCGATATCTTAATTAAGTAATGAGTTATGCGCGTTTATGTGATTTTCGGGAGGGGACCTTCTTTGGGAGCCATGACCAATTATGGACCCATCCAAAAAATTTTTCCTCTGAATAAATTTCATTATCATAAGATTTTAATTTCTAAAATTTTGTGAAGATATCGACATAACCACGGAAGTTATTAACAAAAAACCAAATTTCCGGGAATATGTACTTTTGTATGGGAGGTATATCAAATTGTGGACCGTTTTTTGGCGATTTTATGCAGAGATTAAGCTCTTGTGTGGAAACGAATATTCGCCGATTTTTATGGAATTATCTTGCATAGTTTTCGAGAAAATTACATCAGAATGTGTTAAAAATGCTTATTTTTTTCGAGGTTGTTTCAAATTTTGATTCATAACTTTCCCCGATGTGAACCGATTTTGCACATTTTCAATTCCAAACTGCTTAGGATAACAATAAATATTTTCGATGAATTTGGTTGATGTCCTTGGCTTAGTTTTAACGTGAGCGTGTTTTAGGCAGACAGACGGACAGATGGACAGACAGACGGACATAGCTAAATCGACTCAGAATTTCATAAGGACCAAGAATATATATACTTTCTTGGGTCTCAGATGATTACTTCTTGGTGTTACACACGGAATGACAAAGTTATATATACCCTCTATCATGGTGGTGGAGGGTATAATAAACAGAGTTCATCCCTCATATATGATCCCCTCAAAAGTGATTTTTACTGACTTTAGTTTAGCGCTGAAATTCGATATAAGTAATTTTATTACAAGCAAAAATCTATCTTCTTAATTTAATGAAGATCGGTCTAAAATTAACCCTACCTTCCATATAAGTTCCCCCCTCAGAAATTTAACGCTCACTACAGGCTAGAAGGCTACGAGTTTATCGCTCAAATTCGACATAAGTAAGTTTTTTTATAAACACAAAATCTCTACCGAGTTTTATGAGAATTATTTCATAATTGACCCTTCCCCCATATAAGGGGGAATATAGAAGTAAGTTTTTACAAGCCAATATCTCTTTATATGTCCATGTTAAAAAGTTAAATAAGAATATATTGTTTTTAAAAATTAATATTTTGAAAATCCGAAAGGAATGTGTCATAATTGACTTAAGCTCTATTTCAAATATCAACCTAATTTATAGGGAAACATTCCATTTACTGCATACGATTTAATGGTGGATATATAATGTTCGGTATAGTCGAATATAACACACTTACTTGTTTTTTTTTTTTTTTTTTTTTTTTTGCATATTGGTCCCAACTTCCACATTTTCTTAAATATGTGAAAATATTTAGATGAATTTTTATAAAAAAGCAGCCTACAAGCTGAATATAATTTATAAATCCTTTTTTAAAATTTAATACTAAAATCACATCAATGCATTATGAAACTTAATGCCATTAATATCTTATTTATCCACAAAATTGAGTACTCAATTTAACAATAATACAAAAAAAAAATATTTGTAAAATTTTTATATTACTTTTAATTAAAACACTATAATATTTATAGTTTACTTTTTTCGCTCTCTCATTCTCTCTGTCCCTGGTGTCTGATTAAAAATATGAATTAAAAACCAAACCATCAACAATAATACATAATAAAGAAGAAACAAAAAAAATTATTGCGGAAAAAATATGTGAAAACCGGAGACAGTTTCTACCCGACTACAACACAGCAAAGAAAAAAACTGCACGAAAAACGCAACACTTCCGTTGACATTTAAATTACCTTCAACACTTGATGAACTACATACAAATGTTTAACGTTTTTATATGCATTTTAATACACTTTTTATATGCGTATAATGTTAAATACAATAAATGTATGTTTTTTTTTTTAATTTCTTTTTTTTTATAAAATTTTGCCACTTTACTTTATTACATTGAGAAAGAGATGTAAAGGAATTGAATGTTAATTTTGTGTGAATATTGAAAAAAAAAAATTATTAAAAATCTTTTGTATTTATATGAATTTTTAAATGATTGCTAGTATATTTTACTATATATAACCGATAGTTTAAGTAGCTTATGCTCTATACTTTGCATTAGATTTGTAATTGAAATTGTAATTTAATAAAGAATTAAATAATACTATAACCCAGGAAATGAAGTTGATAATTGAGCCCTCTGATTCCTGAGAAATCTCTTCGCAAAGCTTGAATAAAACTTTCAGTTTACATTGAATACATCAAAATTATGGAGGTATATTGTTTTTGTCATTCCGTTTGTAACACATTGATATATTGATCTAAGACCCATAAAGACATATAAATTTTGAGTCCTTATTAGATTCTAAAACGATCTAGACACGTTCGTCCGTCTGTCTGTTGATAGCACGATATAGTCCAAATGGATGTAGCTAGTGAACTAAAAGTTTGCATAAATACTTTTAGTTAATGCAATTTGTTTGGTATTTAAAATGGGCAATATCGGTCTACGATTCCGCCTAGCAACCATATAAAGTGCCCTCTTGAAAATTGCTTTATCGCTCATAACTGACTAAAAGAAGCATCAATAGCGGTGAAATGCGGCATAAACATGTTTCATAGGAAGTTTATGAGGATCATCAAGGTTAGTACAGAACTTGGTTTTGTAGCTTTTTGTTGAGATACGAGTATATTAAACATAATCATAAACTTAAAAGCCCTATTCGGTAGGTTTATTTATATGGGGGCTAGGTGAAAAAATGCACCGATGTTAACCATTTTCAATAGGCTTCGTCCATGGTACCATAGAAGATCATGCGCCAAATTTCAATGAATTATTTTCAAAATTGCGACGGGTAGTTTACAAAGGTTGTTTACAAAGTTTAAAAGCCCTCTTTCGGGGGTTCAGTTGAAATAATGGACCGATCTTAAACATTCGTCCCTGTGGCAATAGAAGATCATGTACCACATTTCATTGAATTATCTCAAAATTGCCACCTGTAGTCTGATTAGAAAGTTTACATAGACATACATGGACATACATAGACGGACAGACGGACAGGCAGACAGACAGACAGACAGACAGACAGACAGACAGACAGACAGACAGACAGACAGACGGACGGACGGACGGACGGACAGATAGACGAACAGACAGACATACGGATAGATGGACGGACGGACATTGCTCAGAAAATGATTTTGAGCCGTTTGGTATACTTTAAGGTGGATATAGGACCAATATTATTGTTCGTTACAAACATTAGTACAAATCCAATATAAGTAACCTCCCCACTAATAAAATTCGACTTAAAAAAGCTTTATTGGAGCTAATATTATTTTCTTAATTTTTTGGAGGACAAGTCCTACTTATTATTCAAACATTGAAAAAAGATATTGTCCTTTAAAGTATTTCCATTTTTTACAGTGTTGCCTCAAAATGCACGCATTCATGCTTTATGTCTGTAAAACGTTTTTTTTTTTTTTGGTTGCCACTCAACATATTACATATGAATGTAGTTGTTGGCAATATCTCGTTTGTGTTTCAATATATATTTTTTGTATTTTGAATTTACCACAATCAACAGCAACAATAATATAAATACTACAACTTCAACAATATAACAACAACTATACATCTTGTCTATGTAACAGCAACAATGAGTAACATTTTTTTTGATTAATGTGTCTGCTACAAATTATAAATAGCAACATATGAATGGAATCCAAAAAAAAAAAAATGGGAAAAAAGTCGACAACAGCAAAAAAAGAGTCGTCACACTGGGTTTGTATTTAATAAGAATCAGTTCTATTCTGTCATAATACAAGTGTATGGAACAATCATAGGTATATACACATGTATGTGTATCAATCCCTGCAGTTCGGGTTGATTGTATTATCATAAAATGAATTGACACTTAAGATTACCTATAACTCTATAGTCACAACTAGCTGCAATTTAGATTACTATTATTATTAAAGTATCGAATGACCTCTCTACAGTTTACTTGGAACATATGAAATAATCAAACCAATATAAAATCAAGTCAACCAACTATAGAAAAATAATACTCATAAGTGATAAATGCATAAACTCCTTTCGAAACAGTTGGAATATGTATCATTGTTAGTAAATATTTTTATTAGTATGAGCATTGTTGCGGCTGTTGTAGTGCGAAAATGATGATGGCGTCAATAAAAAATGGCCATAAAGCTAAAAATAAGGAGTATGGCGCGAAAAAGTAGGAAGGAGTAACGAAAACGAAATTTATAACTAATGCAACACTTTTCAGCTTCCTGCTGTTTTAAATTGCATGAAGTTTGGTTATTATTAACACAACATTGTAGGAGATTTCAGTAATATATAATTATACGTATAATACGTATACGTTGAGTTGTAAGGTATGAAAATACAAAAAATACTTATTGTGTTATTAGTCATGAAAGAAAAAGTTTTTATGTTACATTTACAAAATCAATTTAACGAATTACTCATCCGCTCGTTTGAATGCTGATAGATCATAAAATTCCTCTAAAATGGATCCTAAATTAACCCATAAAAGTTTTCCTTTAGGAAACAAATTTTATTAAATGATGTTTTAACAGATCAATCATTACCAGAGTGCATTTGATATATTTCAAATATTATAAATTTTGCTCTTTTAAAGTATTATATAGTCGATCATTTCCGACTTGTTGTCTTTTGGATTATATAAAATTCCATTTCCTAGAAGTCTGTATTATTTATTTTTCAAAATATTTCAAAGAGCAGGAGTTAATAAATGTTTACACAATTAGCGGTTTTTTGATTAACGTAAATGCACACAGAATTTTAATTTAAACCATTTTACGCTGCCAGTCACACTGTAAATGATATTAAATATTTATTAAAACTCATTAAAAACACTGCTAAGAATTGACTTTAAATATAAATCGAGCAAAATGTTTTTCATTTTTATGCAATTATCGTTAAAGTTAACTTTTTAAGAAATTATATTAGCACAAACAATAAAAAATTAAGAAAATGAATATGTGCTACTAAATCCCAGCTTAGTTCTAAGTTCCAGTTCTAGTTCAGTTCTAGCTCAGTTCTAGTTCAGTTCTAGTTCAGTTCTAGTTCAGTTCTAGTTCAGTTCTAGTTCAGTTCTAGTTCAGTTCTAGTTCAGTTCTAGTTCAGTTCTAGTTCAGTTCTAGTTCAGTTCTAGTTCAGTTCTAGTTCAGTTCTAGTTCAGTTCTAGTTCAGTTCTAGTTCAGTTCTAGTTCAGTTCTAGTTCAGTTCTAGTTCAGTTCTAGTCCAGTTCTAGTTAAGTTCTAGTTAAGTTCTAGTTAAGTTCTAGTTAAGTTCTAGTTAAGTTCTAGTTCAATTCTAGTTCAGTTCTAGTTCAGTTCTAGTTCAGTTCTTGTTCAGTTCCAGTTTAGTTCTAGTTCAGTTCTAACGGAGTTCTAGTTCAGTTCAACATCACTTCCAGATTAATATATTACCAACATAAAAGCAATATGCGCGGATAATTTATAATAATTCTTTAAAAAAAATGTTGCGTGTTAGTAGGGAAGACAGAACGCATCAATATAATAAAAAGAATTTTAAGGCCTTATTTAAACAAATTAGAATTACATATTTAAGTTTTTAATTTTATACTATTAGGATCATATGTGAATTTAAATTTTTTTTCAACCGTGGGGGAATATTCTTATTTCATCTACGAATTCTAAAAACAAAATTATTGACATACTTAGAACATTTTAAACGTTACAAATAGACAAGAAAAGTCATGGTTTTAGTAAATTATTATGTTACCATCAAATGTGGCAGCATTCAATAGGTCTTTTTTGTTAACAAATATTTCAACAATTCCGAATCCTTCTAAACACGTACATATTTACAGGATTTAAATTTATGCTTGTTTAAGTTTTTTTCCAACCATCTTCAGTTTCTCCTACAATATCAATAAATATTTTAACAAACTTTGTAGAAAGAATTTACCATAAATTCTTGTGCCTTTTACACTCAATTTATGTTTTATAGTAGTAGAAGCAAAATAATTCCATTTAGTTTGAAGATAAAAAATATACCAGAAAATAAAATTATATAACATCATGTTTGTTGACCCTAAAAGAAAACACCAGAACATACATTAGTTTCATGTTCACAATTTCCATGTTCTTTTTCTACATGTTCCAGCTACGCTACGAGTATTCCTGGTTTGTGGACATAAGATGTGTTACCACCCTTTTTCAGCACTTTGCTCCTTTTTATGTTATTTTCATTCAAGCAAGAAACTTCCAATATAAATTAAAAAGTTTGGCCATATTTTTGTTGTTTGTTGGCGTTGTTGTAATACTATTTTTTTTTTTGCTTTTCGTTATAGATGAATCTACATAAAGACTCAATAAACCCCATAAAAAATAAAGTAAGTACAAATGTAGTGTGAGAAAAGCAAAAAAAAACAAGTAAAACCCGCAAAGTTTTCCTTTTACTACTACATATTTCGACATTGAACTGGCTTAGAAAAAAATTCAACGAGAAAAAACTGAAATTTTTGGTAAATTATATGTAGAATGGAAAAATATGTATGTAAGTAGGTGTACAACTTTTTTGACACGCTATAGAACTCTAGTGGGAAAGGTATTTTTTGAGCAAATAAGTTAGAGTTGATATTTGCATTTGGAAGACCGACTACAAACCGACTACAAACCGTTCTATAGTGTTCTATAGTCCAGATTATAGACTGTTCTATAGTTCAGACTATAGACTGTTGTATAGTCCAGACTATAGACTGTTCTATAGTCCAGACTATAGACTGTTCTATAGTCCTGACTATAGACTGTTCTATAGTCCAGACTATAGACTGTTCTATAGTCCAGACTATAGACTGTTCTATAGTCCAGACTATAGACTGTTCTATAGTCCAGACTATAGACTGTTCTATAGTCCAGACTATAGACTGTTCTATAGTCCAGACTATAGACTGTTTTATAGTCCAGACTGTAGTCTGTTCTATAGTCCAGACTATAGACTGTTCTATAGTCCAGACTATAGACTGTTCTATAATCCGGGCTATAGATTTTTTTATTTCAGTACTATGGACTCGTCTTTATACCGTACTCTTGAATAGGTAATCCAAATTTAACATTAATCTGGCAATTTAGTTGTTCTCATAGCTGCTGTTGGTCATCTTATAGTCGAGCTTGATCGTATAAAATTTAATACTTTGTATAAATATATGTATATATGTGTTTGTATGATTTGTGTATTAAAACTCGCAAACAACATGAAATAAACGCCCATTTATGTGGTTAGTTTTTTGTAAACCATATTTGCTTTTGGTTTTTAGTATTTTATTATATTTTTTTCTCAAAATTTTTTGTTGCAAAAAGATTCTATTAAAGAAAAGCATCAATACATACGCATATATATTTTTATTGAAAAGTTACTAATATATTTGTTAAATAGAAACTGTAAATGTTTAAAAGTTTTTCGATTGAATTTAATAAATTTTTTTTGTTAGTATACGTTAGCAAAGAATTGAAAATTAAAAAATTGATTAATAAATTCATAATTTTAAGTACATTAGGTGTAATTTTACTAATGGAAGTCTTTAAAAAAATTGTCAAAATCGTTTAAAATAATATATTTTTAAACGTTTGTATATGTTATTTTTTAAGTAATTAATATATTAAACAGTTTAACAGTAAAAAACACTACCATTTTCTTTCCTCTCTATGACAAACAAAACACCTTTTAATGAAAATAGCATTCAGCTGTATCCATATGATAAATATCTTAATTGTTTTTAATTATTTGCCTATTCAATTTGAATAAAACGATTTCAGTGCAATTCACTTTAATTCTATTATTACTCTTCGTTGTATTTGATTATCATCAGCGTTTCCTGTGACGCCGCCGTTTAAACAGTTCCATTTAGCTTATACACTCACACATTTAGAAAGAAACATGGTTAACGAAGTATTGCATTTAGTTAAAGAGTTTATTTAAATAGACAGACTGAGTTGAAATTATTATAAATACAATGAAAACAAAAAGCAAAATAATCCACAATAATAAGAGCACTTCAGTTTATGCTAATTAGCCAACTATTCTTCCTTTGCAAGAAATATGTATGTATGTATGTATATACATACATATATTTAAGGTAATATTAGAGTTGTGTAAGACCTTTAGTCTTTTAGTTAAAGAATATTTAGGATTATTCAAAATTTTTATTTTTAATTAATTTTAAATAAATATTTTGATAGTGTAATACAATTTACAATTAATTTTGTAAATTATTAAGAGATTTTGTATTTCAACTATTGCAACAACAATTGGTTTGATGTACTTTAATTTAAGACTCTAAAGTTTTTCAAAGCTTCAAATCTTTTAAATCAGTTCCATACTTTCAACAAGGGATTACTACGATGTACTGTGTAGATGATCAATTTTAATCTTTAACCTAATTTGCCAATAATGGTTTACTTTGTACATTTTTAATGTATACTTCATCTTTGGTACCATAGAAGATCATGTACCAAATTTCATTAAATTATCTCTTTGTTGATTTTCTCTCAAATTCAAAAAACAAAATCGAATCAGTTGATGATCAGCACTTGTCAAAGCAAGGCCTGTGCGGAACTTAAAAAAAAAACAAGTGAGAAATTAGAGTCGTTTGAAGCCGACCATATAATACCCTCCATATATCACAGAAATAACATACGATTTAGTTTTTATAATAAAGTATTTAAATTGAATTGTACCTTGTCTCATGAATACTTAAGCGATTTATTTTTGAAAAAAAAATTGTGGACATTTGAGTCAAATTTTAAAGGGGGCTTTTTATAGGGGCTAGGGTCCAATGAGGCCCTTGCTCATGAGGGTTATTAAGGCCTGTATGGATCTTAAAGAACTTTGGTCAAAAGTTTTGCTCGCCACTGTATATACCTTGATAAATGCTGTTTGTCAAAATGCATAATAAATTTTTGACTGTTAGCATATATTGCATGGTTAGGTTAGGTTGATATGAGAATGTATACTACACCAAATCTAAAGAAATGCACCTCGTCTACAATCGAATCGGGCCTGTTTTGCGCTTCTTATCATAGGAAAAAAAGGAACTGAATGAATTATTTTTCAGTGTTCAGAAACTCAGTTTCCCGAACGATATTCCTAAGAATTTTCCAATATGTGTTAGTCAGGAATGTTATTTCCGGAATAACATTACTTCAAAAGATACTTGGATCTAACTTCGACGAATGCTTGGCAGTGGCAAAGAAAGTGCTCCAGAGTTTCACTGTTCTCTCCACATGCTCTACATACATCTGAATCCGCACGTCCAATTTAGCATAAATGTGCTCGTAATCCTGTGTGTCCACTCAGAATACGTACTATCATACAAAATTCAGACTTGCTCATTTTGAGAGGATTTTTCGTCTTGCTCTCATCAGGATTTTCGTGGTTCTACGCACATTTTCATTATTCCATAATTTTAGTTCAGCTTATGTTGCGTTGAATGGTTTTGCGTTTGTCAGATTAACTGCATCGAGCTCCCTTCCCTTTAAAGCTACTACATTCGCTCTTTCGTTACCGACTACTCCCGAGTGGTCTGGTACCCATATGATGTGAACCTTACCTCTGGGAGAGTATTCAGTTAAAGCTTTCTTATAATCCAATACGGTCTTAGATTTAGTTCTAACTCCTGATATCGCCCTAATTGCTTTCTGGCTGTCGGTAAATATATTAAGCGCTGTGATCGCCATATTATATATTTGTAATAATTTTATTATTATTTTGAGTTGAATGCACTTTTATTTTGTAGTTTAACTATGGTAGTATGTGTTTGAGCTTCACTGATCTAAGCTTACAACATTCTCTCGTCATTTTTTTTTTTTTTTTTGCAAACACTAAAACAACAATCGTTATTGGACACATAAGAATATAACTAAGCAGTAGGATTGTGGGTAAGACAACAAACCTAGATTCATATTCTTGTGAGCAATTAGTTTGTTTTTAAAACAACTTTATAATTTTTTAATTTGTAAGTACTTATATAAGTAGTGATTTGTAAGCGAACGTGATAAAAACTTAACTCAAATAATAACTTAAAATGTTAACAAGTAAGTAGGGGAAAGAAGCTTTTTTAGCATTTTACAGCCAATATTTTGATAAACACAATAAAAAAATCATTTATCTTCTTTGATATTTTCTACAGAAATGTGGTAAAACTTAAAGATTGCTAACTGAAAATTGCGAATCGATTTTTCATTATCTTATTTAGTTTTTTTTTTAATTATAAAAAATTACATAGTTCCTATTTAAAAAGAAAATTAAGTTACTGTAATTTTTTCATCTTTTGAATAACTTTTCTTTTATTGTGATTAAGTGTACCACTCGTTTATTGAACAAAATGTACAGATAATATTGGTATGAAAGTTGTTTGATTTCTTTTTTTCTGCGTTGCAATATTTTCCGTATAATTAGATATTTGATTTCCATTTGCAGCTCTTAAACACACTTTAATTGAATTCTAGTAAAAACACTCAGAAAACAAGTTTAATATATTATATGAAATTTTAACTTTAAAAAATTATTTGTCATACCATAATATCATTAAGCTTTGGATGTAAAATATATAAGAAGTATTTATACCCTATACCACTATAATGGGGAGGGTATTATGCGTTTGTGCTGAAGTTTGTAACACCCAAAAATATTCGTCCTAGACCCACCTTAAAGCATACCAATCGCCTCAGAATCACTTTCTGAGTCGATTTAGCTATGTCCGTCTGTCTGTCCGTCTGTCTGTGTGTCCATGTAAACCTTGTGCGCACGCTACATGTCGCAATTTTCAAGATAATTTGATGAAATTTGACACATACTCTTTTTTTGTTTCAAAGACAATCGCTATTGAAAATGGTTGAAATCGGTCCATTATTTTTCCTAGCTCCCATACAACCGTACCCCCCGAATCGGGCCAATAGGCTCATAAGTACGTTAAATGTTTTATAATGTCAACGAAAATCAGCAATAATTAGTTTTATAGAACAATAATTGACAATACTAATTTTTATTGTGATCGGGCCTCATTTGACCCTAGCCCCCATACAGACTCCCCTTCAGAAAATGACTTGATGGTCAAACTTAACTTATAATTACTTATAAAACTATTAAAACGATTAAAATATACATAAATGATTTTATAGTAGACGTAAATTTATCTACCAAAATTTATAAGGATAGGCCCATATTTACCTCTTCTCCCCTATGAGCCCTCTTGTAGAAAATCTCTCTTTTTTGTCAACAATAATTAAAAATATTCCACAACAAAACAAATTAAATGCTTTATTAAAAAAAATTCAAAATTTTAATATACTGCCTGGTGTAGGGTATCATATGGTCGGCAATGTCCGACTATAAATTCATACTTGTTTTTTTTATAATTTTTATTTATAAAAAACAACATCCCACACACTCATTCTACAGCCATGTCTGTCTGTCTTTCTGTATGAATGTAGAAGTGCTTTTTGTAAACATCTGCTGCGTTGACCTATTTCACGGTGGACTTTTTTAACCACTGGTTGAGCTTCTTCGCGACTCAGCGATATCCAACCTCTGCCTGTAGCCCTGTTGGATAATGTCATGTGTTATGAATCAAGCTCAATCTAGCAAGGAGAAAGCAAGTATCCAATGGTACATCTCACTCCAAGACATGCCCAATCTTTGCGTTATCAGTTCAATTCCAACAATTTATTACTCCACAGCCTTGCCTTGTGATTTGTACAGATTTTCTATAAACTAGGAGCGGTGGGTGTATGTTAAATTCAGTTTTCAGAAGGCCCCTAATATCAGCAAGATCCACTTCTTCAATAGTTCTATCTTACAAACGTTATTATTGCTTAATTATATTATGATTAAATAAAACTACAACATTTAAAAAAAATTTAAGAGTATAATATTATTCTCGAATTATTTTCATAAAAGAAAATTAAAATTCGTGTGGAGAATAATTTTGAACTAAAATTAGAAAATTTATTTTAAAATTAACAAAAATGTTTGAATAAATTAACATTTTGTAAATTTTACCATATTTATTCAAAATTCCCTTTTTTCAATTTAAGAATATTTTGCATTATACAAAAATACTTCTTACAATTTCGTATAAGTATATTACGAAATAATTTCGTGAATATTTTAGAAAATTAAAAAGTACAATTTATGAGATAAAAAGTACTAAGAAGTTGTCTCTTCATATTAAAGAACATACAAAGAGTATCATTTGAAAGAAGAAAAAGTACCAAAAATGGAATAAATTTTACCTAAGTGGAAAGTACTAATAAAAAGAGCACTTTTTTCCTCAGTGAAAAAGCAAACATTTTATTACAATAAATATTACAGAGTTAGTCCGTAATTTAATAGGAATAATTCAATAAACCGAAAAAGTTTTCTTAATGTGCTAAAAGAGTACAGTTTTCTCCCTTTTACACCCAAAAAGGACTGAATTTTAAAAAGTACGAAACAGGTGTCTCATAATTTTGCGAGATGTATCCAAAATATTTAGAAAAATTTGATTATGTTAATTAATTCAAAAGTTATAAAGGGCCAAAAAAGGTACCAAAATCACCTTTGTTACACATTTTTACCCCTTAAATGTACGAATTTCAAAAAAGTACCAGACACTCATCTGCTCATTTTAAGAGTAGATATATGTGCATTTAAATTTTTTCTTGTATCTTTAACATTGTGAATGATAATTAAATGTACAAATTTCCAAAAATCCCTCCTTAGTGGATCTACATAACCAAAAACACATCCACTGTCAAAATTTCGTGATTCTAGGTTCAGCAGTTTGGGCTGTGCGATGATGAATCAGTCAGTCAGTAAAGCTACTCTTTTATATATGTAGATGAAACTTATTTGTGCCAATTTTTAGAGAGATAATAAAATATTTGATGTAATTATTACATAAAAATCCAAATCGGGATGTACGGTTGTAGGGGGGCTAGGTGAAATAATGGACCGATTTCAACCATTTTCAATAGGTTTCGTCCATGTACCAAAAAACATGCTTGGTCTAAATTTCATCAAATTATCTTGAAAATTGCGGCCTGTACCTTGCGCACAAGGTTTAAATGGACAGCCAGCCGGACAGACGGACGGACGGACATATCTTAATCGACTCAAAAAATGATTCTGAATCGATCGGTATTGGACCAATATTTTTGTGAGTTACAAACATCAGCACAAACGTATTATACCCTCCTTACTATAGTGGTGTAGGGTATAAAAAGAGACTTTTTAGTACTTTTTCGTTCTTCAAAAGATACTTTTTGAAAGAATAATTTTAATTTTAAAATTATCTACAATATTGAATCTATAAACATGACATTAAGTGAGAACGTATAAAAGGATACTTTTTGGTACCTTTTTTTGTTCTAGATCCTGGAGTAAGTTAGAGATAAAAAGTGGAATTTTTGGTACATGTAGGAAAGTATAGTCGGGCATGGCCGACCATATAATACCCTACATCATGAGTATATTTTTAAAATTTTTATTTCATAAAGAAACTTATGTTGAATTTCACCTTAATTCCAAAGTATTTATGCAATTTGTTGATAAAATTTTTCTAAAATGAATCTTTATATAGAATATAGGTGGAACATGGTCCGACCCTCATTAAATTTCAACCGGTCCATGCCAAGAAACATGCTTGGTCCAAATTTCATCAAATTATCTTGAAAATATGACATTAAGCTTGTAGCATCCGGATTATGTGCGAATATGTTCTCACTTTTGGTACTTTTTCGTTCTAGAGCCCGGATTAAGTATGAACCTAAAAAGGGACTTTTTGGTACATTATCGTTCTTCAAAAGGTACTTTTTACAATTTTCTACAATATTCAATGTAAAAACATGACATTTAGCATGTAGAGTATTAATGGAGGCTTTTTGGTACTTTTACGTTCTTAAAAAACTTATCATTAAACATGTAGCGCCCAGATTAAGTGAGAACCTATAAAAGCGGACTGTTTGGTACTTTTTATACTCTACACTACTTTAGTGGGGAGGGTATATTGGGTTTGTGCTGATGTTTGTAACGCTTAATAATATTGGTCCTATACATTCCTCAAAGTATCTAAGAGACCTTTTCAATCGGCTCACAATCATTTTCTGAGTTGACTTAGGTGTGTCCGTCCTTCTGTCTATCCGTCCATGTAAACCTTGTAATCAAACAACAGGTGGCAATTTTAGATAATTCAATGAAATTTGGAGACGAAGTCTATTGAAAATGGTTAAGATCGGTCCATTATTTCACCTAGCCCTCATACTACTGGACCCATTTTATTGACTGTTTTTTAACACATCATGGTGAATGGTATATTTGTTGAACATAGAACTCTTACATGTTTTTAATCAATATCAATATTTCGAACAATTTTTGTTGAGCGTTGATTTGATTTTACATCCGTTTTGTTAATACAATTTTCTATTGACACAATTTGCTGCTTTAGTATATTTATTTTTTTTCTTTATAAACAGCTTTTGCATTCAATTTCTATTTTTAATTCGTATAATTTTGTTTCATCTATCATTTTTTTTTTTCAAATCAAATATGTACTCAATTATAGATAAAATGTTTAATGTTTCCAACTGTTAATATTAGTTTATCAATGAATATTTTTGCTTAATCTGAAAAATATGTACAAATTTCATATTCTTTATGATTTTTTCTTATGACATACAGCTTCAGCTGAATATTACATCCCGGTGAACAATTTGTATTAATTTTTTTAGAAAACTTATTTGAATCTTATAGCTGATAAAACTTGAAAAGAAGAAATTGTGAACAGGTTATAATGACTTGACTTCTAGCGAAGTTTGGAACTGAAAACTTAAAATGGAAATGGTGATCATTACTTTTCAAGAATTGCTTTTACAGTTTAACCCCTGGTAACATTGTATCGTGTGTTTAAATGTTGTAAAATAAAATGTAATTTCAATTGAAACTTTAGTTCTCTTTTCTCACTTTATATTTTAATTTTTTTTTTTGTAAATTTCATTCTAGGATTTTTTTCTTGTATTGCATAAAGTGACAGCGAGAAAAAGGCGTGTTTCTTTGCAATTTGTACATTTATAACTTGTTACTGCAATTTTTACAAATTAAACTCGAGCCATGACCATTTTTTTCTTAGTTTTTAATTTCAATTTTTTTTTCTTGCTTTCATCCTTTTTGCTGTTGTGATGGCATAATTGCATTTCGTGGACAATTAATTTCATTTCTATTGCCCATTTTCTTGTAATTAAATTGCAAATTACTTCCTTTCTTTGCTCTCTTTGGCACTGTTAGTTAGTTCTAGATTGTTGTAGTGTATTTTTTTTATTATTTCATCTTTCTTATTTCTATTTTATTTCTTAATAATTTTTTCTTAAACATATTTTTTTGTAACTGAAGAATAATAAGAAACTGATTAAAGTTTGAAATACAATTTGTTAAAAGTTTAAATGTATGTATGTTTATAAACTTTTTGCTTTCAGATTTACATTTTTTCTAAATTAAAGTTAAAATTAAAATATCTCATTTAAAGGATAATTTTGAAAGGGTTTAGTTTATCAAAGTTTTATAGATAGATATACGGACACTAGATAGATATACGGACACTACTTCTTGATGAGAGATCCGTGCCTTCCAGATTTAATGCCTCGGTGTCATATTTGCAGAAAAGCGATCTATTTTTCAGGTTCATTTCTTGAAAACCTTTCAAAATTTTATAGCTCTTGTCATAAGGAACAAAAATTGTGAACATATAAAATAAAAAACACAAGATGATTTTCAACATAAAAATCACAAAAAGCTTTAAAATTTAGGCGTATACGTAATATTTGTAATATCAATAAATCACTAACACGTATACGTACTGATGTCCCAAATAACACCAACAAATATGTATAATTTTAATAAAATTTGAGAAATTATTAGATTTAGTAATAGAAATATGGCAATGGGGTGTTATTATTAAATCCAGCAAAACTTCTTTTTAGAACTTTTTCATTTTTTATTAAACTGAATCTACATATGTATATAAAAATGAATGTGTGTTTGTATGTTTGTTTGGACTTCATAGACTGCTAAACGGCTGGGGCGATTTTCCTGAAATTTTCACAGTGGCAACCTGTATGTTTGGAAGAAACTATAGGCTACATTTCGTTTTGGAATTTGGAAGTACCACGCCCACATACTAAGATAGTCTTTAAGGTTGCATATCTCAGAAACCGCAACAGAAAAAGTCCTAAAATGTTTTACGAAAAACTTTGACATAAGAATATTTTTGAACAAAATATAAAATCAGTATATCTGAGAAAATATATTCGTTTATCTTGAATATTATTAGGGTTAGTATCTTCAAATTGTAAATGGGTAATAAATTGGCCGACAAAAAATGGGGGGAATTAAATACAAAAATTCATTTATCTGGGAAATTAATCGAACTAGTTTCTTAAAATTTGTCACGTAGAACACTACTGTTTATCTAAATATTGTTGGGAAAAATGAGCGGATTTTCATCAAGGGATACTTAGCACACCCATATGAATTAAATACAAAAAATTTGTATATCTTCAAATTTTACATGAAGAACTTTGACATTCATGTGAACATTTAGAGAAAAATGAAAAATATACTTAAACATTTTTCATTTTCTATGTTTAGTATTTCGGCTGGTATTTTTTTGGATTTTTTAAAAATATTGAAAATATTAACGTAAAATAAAATACGCTGTCCAAAAGTTACTTTCATTTTACCTTTTATGCTAATTCCTTTAAATTTTCAGCCTTCTGAAGAAAATGATTTTACATTTGATACAACCTTACAGAATTGCAATGGAAACAACAATACAAATATGCAGAGGGGTCCCAGAATGGGATGCGTCATTATATCTTAAATAGACTTAACTTTTAAGAATTAAAATCTAAAAATTTAAAATTTTTTTTCATATAAATCTTTTTTAAGTCGAATTTAATTAAGGCTGATTATGAGCATTAAACCATTTCCTGAAGGAGACTTTATATCAGGGTAGACTTAATTATATTTTACAAATAGATTTAGGTTCCTATGAACTATAAAGTGATTTTCTGAAGAGATATAAGGCTTGGCAAAATCATGGACCGATATTACCCATTTTCACTATCAAACAAACTACATTAACATAAAGTACTTGTGCAAAATTTTAGCTCACTAGCTTCTTCCATTTGAAGTTTATCGTACTTTTATCAGACAGACGGACATGCCTAAATCATCTTATAATCAAATAAGGACCCCAAATATTTTAATGTGTTACAAACGGAATAACAAAAACGTCTGTTTTAATGATGGCTACAAAAATAAAATTTTCTCTTTAATACCCAAAAAGGGCTGAATTTTAAAAATATACGAAACACTGCCCCATTTCTATGTTTTTCTCGAATCGAGAAAAAAATATAAATATGATAGTTTTCCAGTTTTTAACAAGGTTATTCACTAAATTTTCAAAATGTTCGCATTAATATATAACAAAAAATAATAAAATTTTTTTGTTCGCCCTAATTTATACAAGTTTCCGAACATTTTTTATTCTATGTGAAAGATACAGAAACGGGAAATATATACTCAAAATATTTACGGCCGAAAAAGATACCAAAATCGGCTTTTGCAAAATCTTTTTTTTTTAAGTACCAGAGAGCCATCTGCTCATATTAAAAGCAGATACCTAGATACAGGAGCATTTGCATTTTTTCATATATCACTAATATTATGTAAGATAATTAAGAAAACCAGTTTTACTCTTTTTTCCCCTTTTTCCTCTTAGAATATAAATTACAAAAATCCCTACTTATGGATCTATATAATAAATAACCAGGGCAAGGATTTCTATGCAAATGCATGTTAGTAGTCATTAACTCAAAATAACTTTTAAAGAGTTTTCTTTTCGAATCAAAGAATTTGCTACAAAGTGGCATCGATTTGTTGTTGCATATTTTGTTATAAATGCATTTTTATAGCATTTTTAAGCATTTTTTTGCATATTTTTTTAAGAAAAATTGTTTTGTTTTCTCTGTACTTCATATTTTGACAACAAATTTGGTATTTACATATTTAGATTTTTTTTAAATAAATATTGATCCTTAAAGTATGGTTCAGTATTAAGTTCTGAGTCTGTCCATCTGTGTGTCCATATAAAAAGTTAAGTTGGTGAAATTTTGTTCTTACATCTTTCTCACGTCCATAATTCACTAAAGACATTATCAAACGTTAAAATTCGGAAGAAATATAATTTATACAAAAAGCTTTTTGCTTTCAGAAATTTAATATATACAATTTAAAGTTGTTGCTTAGTCTTCATATTTGTCATTCTCGAGGTCGTGGTTCCGTTAAAGTGTACCTTCTGTTAATAATCTGTTAATATGTACCTTCACAAAGAAATATTCTTTGTTGCCTATTTTCCCATTTTATAGTGCATATTATAAGCGCATACTTCTAATTTTTTAGTGAATGAAAATCCTTGGCCTGCTAATAACACACTCACTGTCAAAATTTCATGATTCTAGGTTCAGCCGTTTGGGTCGTGGTAGTTTCTGTTGAAAACTAGTCAGCAAACTGCACTAATTAAAACGCATTTCGATTGAATAAATAAATAGTATTATACGTTTAAGTTACGGGTTAAAAGCTGTTTTCGATCTTTTAGCTTTTTGATCTACTTTAGTTTTTCTCAATATATACTTTTATTTATAACTTTCTTTTAAGGTTAAGTGTATATTTATTACGATCGAAAAGTAAACCTGAGCCTTTAAAAGTTCTAAAAAACTTTTTTTTTGTTTCTTTGACTATTTTCTTCTTTTGCTTTATGTTTTTTTCTTTTTCGAAATCTTTGCAGTTGTATTAGCAACATACAAACCAACTATGAATTTTGTTGAATATTCGATAAATACTTTACGATATAGCTGCTGGTCTTTTGGCAGCCAGTTTTTTTTTTTGAAGCTTTAAAATGTTGTTATTTTAAAGGATTTTCTACTTTGTTGACAAAGTAAGTGCTGTTGTCTTTTCTGGGGTTTTTTTCTTACAAAGATTTCGTTGGTATGCTGATTCTTTTCTAGCCATTTTCAATAGAATGTACTTTTTAAAATTTACTTACTTTCACCTCCTGATGCTACAATTTATATGCAAACGATGTTGGTCCTTCGACTACAACTAAATGTCTTTTCTTTATTACAGTTTGTGTGAGTGTGCTGGATTTTTTTTTTTTTTTTTTTGGGAGGGGGGTCAAGAGAAACTTTTTTGTTATTTTTTTTTTTTTCGTTGAGTTTTACACTCAAGTTAAATTATGCAAAAATGTTAAATGCATTTCAATGTTGTTTTAATTTTCTTTTAATATTGAATCTTTTTTGTTTACTTTTGTTGCTTTTAGTTCTTAAAATGTTTCGACTTGTCATGAGTTGTGATGGAAATAAAGATGTCATCTCGTATCTGCGCGTCTTTATTCTGTTGGCTTATTCCTTTGCTGTTTCTAGTGCTTGTTGAGTTCTGAGAAAGAAAAAACAAGCTAAAGAAATTATACTTAAATATGGTCTATTTAAATGCGATTTGAAAATCGCATTATGGCAGCTGAGTGGTTAGTTGAGTAGTCTTATTTTGAAGGGGACTGTATTTGGATTTTTATTTTTATGCAGATTTTTTTTTACTCTTTTTATAATGGTTTGTTAATATGCTTTTAAGAAGATTGTTTGTAAATAAATATAAATCTTATGTACATTTAAGAAATTTGCTGAAAATGTCTAAATTTAAAGTTTAATTAAACATAATTTTATTTTCATTATACTCATATGGATCATGTGGAAACGTTGTTTGAAATTTCTGCTGCTTTTAGTTAATTTTATTATTTAAAAAAAAATTATTGTCTCAATATCATATTACAACAGACTTTACATTTTTATACCCTACAGCACTTTAGTGTGGAGGGTATATTGGTTTTATGCTGATGTTTGTAACGCAAAATAATAATATTGCTGTGAGTATACGAATCGGCTCGGAATCACTTTCGAAACCGATTTAGCTATGTCCGTCTGTCTGCCTGTCTGTCTGTCTGTCTGTCTGTCTGTCTGTCTGTCTGTCTGTCTGTCTTTCTGTCCGTCCATGTAAACTTTCTAATCAAACTACAGATCACAAGATAATTCAATGAAATTTGGTACGTGATATTCTATTTGTCCCAGAGATGAAGCTTATTGAAAATGGTTAAAGATCGGTCCATTATTTCACCTACAACTGAACCTCCGAACAGGTTTTGTAAACTTTTTTATCACACTACAGGTCGCAATTTTTGAGATAATTCAATGAAATTGGGCCCATGATCTTCTATGGTACCGAAGACGAAACACATTGAAAATATTTAACATCGGTCCATTATTTCACCTAGCCTTCTTACAAAAAAACCCGCCGAATAGGGCTTTTAAGTTCATAATTATGTTTAATGTACTCGTATCTCGACAAAAAGCTACAAAACCAAGATCTAAGTATACTAGACTTGGTGACCGTCGTGAAATTAAGATTATAGGGCCTCATTTAACCCTAGCCCCTATAAGAAGCCTCCTTAAAAATTTTACTTAAATGTCTACAAGTTTATTCAACATTAAATGGCTTAAGTATATCTGAGGCAAGGTAAAATTCAACTTAAATGCTGTAGTATGAAAACTAAATCACATCTAATTTTTGTAACAGGTGTAAGGTATTTGTGGTCGGCCTCCGGTCCGGTTATAATTTCTTAGTTGTTTATGTAAAACAATATTTAATTAAATATCATTCATACGCACCCATTGCCCAACCTCTGCATACAAGAAAATAAAACTCACCTATACGTATACTTAATATTAAATAGCGCAATTAAATATTACTTCTACGCCCCCTCAACTTTGTTAAAATTGCAATTTCAATTTGACTTCCTTTAACTCTATAAATTTTTAATGTTTTTATACAAAATTTTAAAACTTTTTGGTTTGAAATGATTTACATAAACTTAAAAACATAATCTCTATATCCAGTAGACAGACACTTTTTAGAGATTCAAAACTGCAATGCACCTTCCTTACACCAGCAACTATTTGTAACTCATTGAATATTAATATTTGAAAAAAAAAAAAAAAACGAAAACAATTATTCTAGTCTAGAGAGCATTATTGAAAGTTGTTTTTCCCTTTCTTTCCTTTTTTTATACAAAAATCTGTGTGTTTGCGTTCGTTATCTTTTGCCAAGTAAAAGAAGACATTATGACAGTTTGTATAGTATAAACCAGAGATAAGTTTTGTAAAATCAGTAAAATAACTGTAGGTGTTAGTCATTGCCAGCTAAAATGTGCTGCATGTCAAAAAAGGTGTCCGGTTTATCTATGTTGTTTTAACTTTTTGCCAGCAAGTGTAACTGTCAGTTGAATAATAGAAAAATAGAATTGAAATTCATAGATTTACAATAAAAATAATCAGTTGAGGAAATGGTCTAGAAGTGTTAATGGATTTCTTGTTTTTTATATTTTTTGCAAACGTTTTTTAAATTTTAACGAAATGGATATACATTTAATTTTTATATAAATGAAGTAAGAATATAAAAACTAATATACAGAAAGTGAAATTTAATTTAAGGAATTTAAGAGTTTTATTAAACAAAAAAGAGTTATATATATTCGCCTTTGACGAAGCAACATACATCCATATACATATACGCTTAAGTAAAATATATGCTTGTGTTTGTCAAAGTGTTCACGAAAATTTACTTTTTTGATAGAAATTTTTAGAAGTCTCGAATTTTTGCTTATCAGAATTATTGAAGATTTGAATCGCGAAAATGTTTGGGATTTTCAAAAAATTGATCTTAACAGACAGAAATACAAACAGATAGACGGACATGGTGCTTCGCTACCCAATCAAAATACAAATAAAAAAGTACCACTATAGTGGTGTAGGGTATAAAAAGACATCTACGTTCAAAATTTTATGATTCTAGGATTAGCCGTTGGGCTGCGCGATGATGAATTAGTCAGTCAGTAACGCTAGTCTTTTACATATATAGATTACAAACAGAATGATAAATTTTATATATCCCTCTCACGTCTCTATATTAGTGTGATTGCAATCCAACCAAAGGAGGTAATAAGGTACATCTAGTCTGCCGTTACTGATTTAACATAAAGTCGAATCAGTGAACCACATAGTTTTGTACCATGAGATTTTGCCTTGTCCCGATTATTGGGAAAATCCTTGCAGGGTGCACAAGGTGGCTGTGGTTTAAATCCAAATTCGGAAAAAGAGGATGTCGATTTAAAGACTGATGCACAGTGAAATCTATAATTCGCAATTAGTTAGGTACTGCTGGCGACACAACAGATATCCTATAGAGGATCCCCCTGGGGGCATGTTGCCTTGATTAAAGGCACATCTTTGAGTTATTACAATCCCAGGAAAAAGAGGTGCTACCAATACCTCTTGTCTGCCATGGTAAAGTACTTATCTCGGGATAAGTTCGTTGCTGTTGGCCAGAAAACAGGCAACCTACAGAGTAGTGACTGTGGGACTAAGTGTTAGTAATGAGTTGGTGTTAAATGTATATGATAAAGGATCAAAGTATGATTTAACATAAAGTCGAATCAGTAAACCACATATTTTAGTACCATGAGATTTTGTCTTGTCCCGAATATTGGGAAAATCCTTGCAGGGTGCACACGGTGGCTGTGATCTAAATCCAAAGTCGGAAGAAGGGGATGTCGATTTAAAGACTGATGCACGGTGAAATCTATAATTTGCGATAAGTTTGGTTCTGTTGGCTACACAACAGATATCCTACAGACGATCCTCCTGGGGGCATGTTATCTTGACTAAAGACCCATTTTAGTGCATAACTAAATTAAAATATTGGGACTCACAAACAACAAAAAATCAATAAACAATGTTTTACCTTGAAACTATAAACGGAAACAATAATTCTAGAAAATACAAGCTTTCAAAAAATGGTGTCTAGAAGACACCACGTCTGTAAAATAGTTATCAAAATCCTTGCTGGTCCCAGAGGGTTAAATGTGTCTGATGTTGTTGTCTATGCTTGTGCCGAGTGAATGAGAAATGAAAAGGGACTAATGGTGGTGAATGAAAGGTATCTTATTTTAGTAATAGCATTGAATTTTTCTTCCTTATCCCGGTATGTTTAGAGAAAAGTCTGTGTCTGTTAGATGTTTTCTGTGAGTAAAAATAAAGTCCTCTCCCTATTTGTAATGTTTTGGCATGTTCCGGAATTAAAGCAGCGGGGCAGCAATGGTCAAAGAGTAGATAGCTCGATTACTTAATCAAAGTGCTTGACCGGCAGGAACATATACACAAACTGCCACCTGCTTGTAAGTTGTCCAGGATGCTCGAATATTATGCCACTGTGATCTCTGATAAAAACTTTTTCAAAAATTTTTCATAAATCATGCAATACATGTGTTTCGAAACAAAGCCTAAATTGTTTATGAATCACGTTCATGTACTCATTTCTAGTATCCCGGCTATGAGACCTTAGGAACCCTGCAATAAATTTTACAAATATACAATTAGTATCGATGTTAATGGTAGATTCCATTAACATTTCTGAAATAAGTTTACATTGAGGTCAAGATCAGAGCCTCTTCTGTACAATTGTATCTCGTTATATTGCAAAGAATTGGTACCCTTATTAAACCTAGCGGTAATTTTTGGATGGGGTTATGCTAATAGAGTCGTTTTAAACGCACGTTAGACTCAATGTTGTGTTTTAACGCACAAACGCACGAAAAATCATGTTATTTCATCTATATATATGGCTGGTGTTACTTAATATTAAGGAATCAGAAGCTCTGAATACTGTGGGCATGAGAATAAAGTGTGATGTTCACTGGACTTAATACATATTTCAAGTATCGAAAGAAGCATTAAAATGTCTTGGTTTTCACAAAAGGTGTAAGACATGCGTACTTCACTCCATCTGACCTCCTTACTACATCCGACCTAAAATGGAATACAACTCTTATGTATGGGTCGGCGCTTGAAAGTCTATTTTGGGGCTACTCGACCGCGTACAGGAGAGAACAAAGGTACTCATCTGTGACAATAGGCTTTCCAACCCAATTGATTCACTGGAGCTTCGTCGCAATGTGTGGTACGTTACAGTGTTCTATCGTTTATACAATGGTATGTGTTTTTATGAAATTAGGATACCTGTTCCCGAAACCCGCATATTCACACGTAACACACGACATTCAACAAGGGCACACCCATTTGTGGTTCATTGGACAGAGGATCGCACAATGCACTACAGAGAGAATTGGTTCTTTAGTCGTACTGCCCGTATGTGGAACAAACTTCCCCCAGAAGTTTGTCCACAAATACTACACGCTCTATCCTTCCTCCCAAAACCTATTTTACTAGTTCCAACACAATGCACTGCACGAGTAGGGGTCATCCCCAGAGTGCTATTCCTAACATAGAGACAAACCTTACCTATAGTGAATTAATAAATTTCAAATTAGATTTCAACAGACAGACGGACATGGCTAGGTCGTCTTATAATGTAACAAGGACCCAGTATATATATACTTTTGTGGATCTATGATCAACATATCGATGTGCTACAAACGGAATGACAAAATCCCTCCATCATTTTGATCTGAACTTGAATAAAGTATTTTTATTTTATTGCTGTCCTTTTGAAATCGCCCGGTTGGATCTTTAACCTTCCAAGTAATCTTATTTTAGCTTTTTCCTGTCTTCAATCTTGGAATATGAAACGTTTTAAACTACAAAATTATAAAATTTTGTTATTTATTATTGTTTCCTTTAACATCACTTTTTCTCATTTCATCTTTATGAAAAAAAAATCAGTTCCTTTTTGAAATTATGACATTTACCACTAAAAGTTTATTTTATATATATATATATTTTTTTTTTTGCTTCATACATCATCTCCTACCGTCAAACATGCCACAGTATAAAAATGTTTGTAACATGCTGTCAACATTATTTTCATGGCACGTTGGTTTAGTTCAAATTGGTCCTTTTTATATTTATTATTTTATTTTTTTTGCCCTGTCTTCCTTTATACACAAACATATATTTACTTATAACAATTTGCCACAACCACTAACTAAACAAATAACACAACACATCACAGCCAAAACATCCGCAACAATTACGCATACAAGGTAGGGGGTTCGAGGTTTGAGGCAACATGGAGAATACAATGCCTGTTGTTTTTTCTATGTATGTGTATATTGTAACAACACAAAGGCAATTAGAATAAATTTGTTAGTGGTGATGAAGAAAATCGTTCAGTACAGAAGACAAACAACCAGAAAAAAAAGAACTGCAGCAATTTAGAAAAAACTAAATAGAAGTAACCAACTGTAATTTAAACAAAATTCAACAAAAATCACCTTGAATGAAGTCAAAAGAGTATATTTTACCACCAATGTAACCACCTTATGTTGCACGCCCATTTATATGTAAATATTACCACATTTAATGTAATTTCCAAAAACTGCTATTTCCACTGCCACCATTAGTGATGCTGCTGCTGTTGCTTGCTACACATAGTGCTTGTTATGATGCTAAGCTTCTACTGCTGCTGCTGTTGCTGTGACTGTATTTAGCAAAATGATGAGATGTGTTTAAATTTTTGATGCGTTGCGGTTCGTTGAGGTGTGGCATGGTTCGCTATAATTTTGATGATGGCCATTGATGGCTGTAATGTTACGCGTGGTTGTGTTTATTATATGGAAATTCATTTCAGTGTCTTTTTTATTGTATTGCTTTTTTATTTTTTATTTTTTTATTAAAAGCATTTTTACTTTTGTATTCTAACATTTTTTTTTCTTGTTGCAGCATCAAACTTAATGTGCCACATTCGAGTCGGAAGAAGTAGTAGTTATAGCATTCACTCATCAGTTGTCCAATACTGAGTGTATAGTAATCGTAGTTATGAACACATTATTTTTATAGACAAAAATTCACTGCCACTTATTTAATGACTTAATTTTACACTCGTCCAAGTGAAAAATTACAATGGAGTCAGTGGTGGGAGGAAGTCTGCTATTTTTTAATGCATATTTTTTTCTTTGCTTTTATTATATTTTTACATCCAAAATTTTATGAGGAAAGAAATTTTAAATTATTTTTTTATTACTACACATTATTTAGAACTAATACTTATACAAAGTATTTTTTTTTTTTTTTTTTTTTGTAAAAAAACAAATTGTGAGAACTGCTGAAATAGCCATTAAAGCTGAAAGATAATGTCTTAATTATTTTTGAAAATAGTTGATATTTTTTTGTATAATATTTATTGGTCGAACCAAAAAACCATATAATCTAGTATCACTTAAACCGGTAGCCCGCTGATCAGAGTTTTCAACTGGTTATTGGAGAGGTTTTTTGGGTTACACGCATTGGCTATGGTTTAAATCAAAATCTGCGAGGAATGAAAATAAAGTTATTTTCTATGGAAAATGAGGTTGTTTTCTATGAGAAGTATTTTGTGTTGAATGTATTGTACCACTGAATTCTCTTTCTTTATCCAGTTTTGGGGGAGTTTTCCCGTTTTTCTACAGAGCACGTCCCCTGGTGGCGTATAGGTGGTTGTGACGAATTATTTAGTTTAAGTTTCACTCGAGCTGAGAGAGGGTAGATAGTCCACCATCGGAAAATATAATATTCCCCGAGACCTCCCTCCGGGGGCATGTTACCTTGGTGAGACCTCCGCCTTGGTGTTATTGCAATCCCGGGGTATAAAGATGTGGCCAATATTTCCAGTCTGGTCGGGACTAAAAATTGGTTACAGTCTACTGCTTGGCTTAGTCCTAGCATAGATTGACAGAGATCAGACAAGAGCACCGCATAAGCTGGTACTACGAGTGGCCAGTTGCACGCAGGACTATGTCCTGGCTGGTCAGTTGGTTGAGGTTCCTTCGGGATCCACGTAGTACCTGTGGTTTAAACTCAAATTCGCGGGGGAGAATAAGTGGCCGTTAAAAGACTTATGCATGATAAAGTCAATATTTCGGGATAAGTTGAGTGCTGTTGCCGAAAACAACAGATACCCCATAGAGGAGTGACTGTGGGACTAAGCGTTGGAAATGAGTTGTTATTAATTGTATATGGTACGGGATGAATGTGAGGTTCATCGGGCCTTACCTCATCCATCTACCTAATGAATGTGTCGTATGTTTTTCTTTTATGAATGTGTCGTATGAATGATATGTGTGCTGAGTTGAATGATGATAGATGAAAGGTATCATATACATATGATACCATTGAATTTTTTCTTTGTCCAGATATGTTCAGAGTTTACTCTGTTCAAATCAGTATTACCACAGTGAGTAAGAACAATGTCTAAGGCTTATTGATGGATCGTACTTCGGTCCACCGGTTACGTCTCTAGGTACTGTTGCCAAATCAACAGAGGCCATCCGATGGTCAAGAGATTACATAGCTCGAGAACTCCAGTAAAGAACCAATGTACAAAAATTGCCACCTGCGTTCTTCATTAAAAATAAAGGGGCGATGGTAGACCATTCTCAAGTCTACCCAGTGAAGGAAAAAGACTACCGTGAGATAAGGCCGATGAGTGAGATGCTCACGTTAAAACTCTCGACAGTCAGTCATTTCCCGAGGACCTTCCCCATACGCATGTTTCCATGATGAGTGTCAAATCATGGTATATTGCAACCCCGTGGTAAAGAGGTGCTACCAATACTATAGCAGACTATAAACCGTTGTTTACAATTCAATCTTTGGCTTGGCCTTGGATGACTTCAAAAGAGGTCTAACCAGAGCACCACATAATATGGTGCTACGGGTGGCCAGTTACCCATAGGACTTTGTCTTGGCTGCTCAGTTGGTTGAGCTTACAAATTACAGAGCATGACTGTGGATTAATAAAATGTTGGATTTGAGCTGATAATGCAAAGATTGTGTTTACGAGGTGGAGTTTTCTTGAGTTTTCTGATATTTTCCGATGTCTACTCTGATGCTATAGAGAGAATGGAGTAATTGATGGATTCGACGGATGTAGTGATGGTGTACCAATATGTTAGACTATGGTTTAGCAAAAAAGGGACGCATAGACGTGGTGCAAGGTAGTCACTGCCCTTTCACTAATTTATAAGCGATTTTCCTACATGGTTGAGTACGTTGAAGTTAACTCTAAAACATGCTCAACTTATCACAGTCGGTCTATGTGACCACTGAAATAAAGTCTTGCCAATTAATATGATCCGTGTTTGGGACTACCAATTACGTCCCTCTAGGTCGAAACAACAGAGCCATCTAGTGTGGTTGGGCGACACTTGTCCTTCCCCAGCGAAACTACTATGGCAAGAGATTTAATTGCTCAAGTACTTGAGCAAAGTGCTTGTACATGGACCGGACCATCCATGAATAAAATTGCAACCTGCGTGTCAAAGGAGTAGTGGAGAGTTGTTTAATATACCGACCCAGTAGTTGCAAAAGTACTACCATGAGATAGGGCTATGAGCCAGTTACACACGTAAAGTACTTTGACTTTATCCCCGAGGACCAAAAACAGAAAAAAAAAACAAACGCGGAAAATAAAAAGATACATGTTACGGTACAAGGCATAAATAACCAAGAATTAAGTACTCTCGTGCACGTATCGTCGTCAAAACATAGTATTGAAAGAGAAGGATGTACTCGGAGAAAGTTCTAAACTGGTTGTTATAAACATCAGCACCAACGCATAATACTGTAGTGGTAAAGGTATAAATATGAACGAGAGTGAGGCCTTTTGGAACTATAAAAAGGTGAGTAGAACCACAGATATCAACAGCCCAACGCAAAGTGCTTGTATATGGACCATTATGGTCAAAAATTACTACCAAAGGATCGGAGGTGAGTCGTTAAAAGAGCCAACAATATACTTAAATGAAAAAGTCCACCGTTAAATAAGACCAACACAGCAGGTGTTCACGTAAAAACATCAGCACAAACGCATAATACTATAGTGGTGTAGGTTGTAAATATGGACGAGAATAAGACCTCTTGGAACTATAAAACGATGAGTAGAACCACAGATATCATATGGGGTGACCGCGATGAGAGCAAGACGAGAAATCTCGTTAAATAAGACCAACACAGTTGGTGTTCACGTAAAAACATCAGCACAAACGCATAATACTATAGTGGTGTAGGTTGTAAATATGGACGAGAATAAGTCCTCTTGGAACTATAAAACGGTGAGTAGAACCACAGATATCATATGGGGTGACCGCGATGAGAGCAAGACGAGAAATCTCCTCAAAATTAGCAAGTCTGATGTTGGTATAATAGTACGAATTCTGAGTGGACTCACAGGATTATGAGCATATCTATGCAAAATTGGACGTTCTGATTCAGACGAATGTATACCATGTGGAGAGGACAGTGAAACTCTGGAGCACTTTCATTGCCACTATCAGGCATTCATATTAGTAAGATAGATGCAAGTATCTTGGAAGTGAATAACATTTTTTTTGATAGTTAAAAACTTTGATATCTTGCCCATTTTATCCAACTTGACAGCCTCTAAGTTAGGCAGCTCTGGGCCGATAAAGCATTGTGTCTGGGATTCTATCTAATAGCACTAACTTTCGTGTAAATTTGATACAATTTGAAAGAATTTATATTTTATATCATAAGCAAAATCGTTGTAGTCATCTTAAAGCTTTAATGAAACGTTCTAAGCTAAAGTTAAAACAAGTTGAGTTAAACTTAGTATACAAAATGTACATACATTTTTTGATGAATCACTATTCAATTTCAAGACTTTTAAAATTAAAAACAAAAAAACAACATATCTTTAAACAAACAATTTAATAAATGCGTATTTTTTAGCGTCCTTTCATTTTTCAATAACTTTTCCAAAATATTCACACTCGATTTGTTTTAACCCTTGTGTAAAGTATGTTTGTTATTTTTATTATTTTATTTTTCTAAACTTATTACAACTGCTTACTTACTGCATATTAGACTTGCCCCCAAACACAGTCAATCTATTTCTTTAAAATCTTTAACTACAATCACTTATAGATCTGTAGTTTAGAGGTATACGTTGATACTAAGGGAGCAAACTACGTCATCTGAAATAAAAAATTAGGATGAATCTAATTCATATACATGTTTAGTTCTACATTAAACCGACTCACTCCGTAGGGAAAGCAAAAACGTGTTCTTGTTACCCCTCTCAAAATTTACCTTGCTTTGTTTTATGATGATTCCCAAAATATTTTAAGTTGAGCGATGACCATTCGTGAGCTGGAGCAAATTAGAATAAGTAAGAAGTTTTAATCGGCGAGGCCAAACAAATAATACCCTACACTTGTATACGAATAAAATGTGATTTAGTTTTCTTGATAAATCATTTAAGTTAAATGGACCGATGTTAACTATTTTCAATTGGCTTCGTCTACGGTACCATAAAATATCGTTGGGCAAATTTCAGTAAATTATCTCCAAAATTGCGACCTATAGTTTGATTACAGGGTTTACAAGCTCTATTCGGCGGTTTCATTTGTATGAGGGCTAGGTGAAATAATAGATCGATCTTAACCATTTTCAATAGGTTTTGTCTACGATACCATAGAAGATTACATGTCAAATTTCATTGAATTATTTCCAAAATTGCGACCTGTAGTTTACATGGACGGAGGGACAGACGGACATCGACGCAGAAAATGATTCTGAGCCGTATTGTATACCTAAAGGTGGGTATAAGACCAATATTATTGTGCGTTACAAACATCAGCTCAAACCTCCCCACTAAAGTGATGTAGGGTATAGAAAGTGTTTTTTTTTTTTGTAAGCGGTCCTGTTCACGAACGGCCATAAATAGACTACAAATATTTTGGGAACTCAACGTGAAAAATCGTGTTGTCCATACGATATTTTCTTGAAAATTGTCCAGCTCTCGGTTGGACAAAACTTAACTGAAAATATTTGGGTAACATCATATTACATTACAGCGAATATTTTGTGAGACGGTCTAATGTACATATGTACATATATATATACATTGTACATATGTATGTTATCATCATATCGTGAATACTGTTTTGTTTAATAACACGAGTAGCAATTGTAGGTGGTTAAATAGCTGCATAAATAGTATATTTGTTTGTATATATGTATATGTATATGGAATATTTTTCTACATGCTGTGTTTCATCAATTCATATCGTATGTAAACACGTGCATTGTTTTCCCTTTTAGAAAAAAATAAAAATATACCTACATACATATGTATGTATATCCCTGCAGTTTTAAAAACTTTTCCCGAAATTGTATGACAACTAGAAAAAAAAATTATTAACCACCACTCATTTAACCATTTTCACTATATATCAAGAAAAAAGTTTAGGGAATATTTTTGTTTTAATGTACTCAATCCTATTATATGGACAAGTAATTTCTAAGAATTTTTACCCATTATGTTCTGGACTAAGGAACTTGATCTTGATATGTATTTATGTATGTAATTTGTACATGGAAATGTTACTTATCAACTTTTTCATACCCTTTTTACTTCTAAATAACTAAGATTAAGGTTACTAAACAATATGTCTCCTTTTTTCGGAGTGCCTCTCAAATATTTTAAAATGATCATGAGATACATTGTTACCCTGAAATACTGCTGGGATATTTGAAAATAGATGTGATGTATTACATACATATGTATGTATATGTGCGTTTTTAAATTATAGTGAGAGTAAGTACAACCATGTGTGTTTTTAACAGGAATTTTAACTGTGTTTTTGGTTGTTTTTTTTTAGAAATACTTCAAAGGTTTATTGGTTAGGTTAAACAAACTCCACTTTAATTTTTAGAAAAAAAATTAAAGAGAGATTTTAAAGAATTTATTCATTACTTTATGAGTATCTTTAGGCTCGAAATGGGGTCGTAGCCAAACGACTGTAATCAAGAAATAGAAGCTTTTAAAACCTGTGAGACATTGGACCTAGATAAGGAAACTCTTGTGGAAGTATATGTTAACGCCGATGGCTGGGAAGTCAAAACAGTCTAGCGATCAACATTTAAAACTCGGAAGGCGAGAGATAACATATTTATTATCTCACTAATTTCCAGGTGAAAGTCCGTGTTATTACGGAATGTGTAAAGAGGTGGAAAAGGTAACAAAATTTTCCGATAACTAGAGCGATATCAGCTAATAATGTTAGTCTAAAAACTGCAAGAGATCTCTTATTGTATGCTCTGCATCATATTTGAATGATAAAAATGCAAGTTTTTCCTATAAAAAAGAGCCTGAGAAAGTAAACGGACAAAAACAAAACCGTTCAAGAGAAATATATACTTGGAAAAATGAATCAGTATATAATAGTTTTATTCCTTAGTTACTTATGATGGACATCAATACATGTTAACGACGAAAGCTATACAGTATGAAAGAAATAATGTTAAATGATGGAACAGTTTATCTGATTTTGTCAGTCTTTTGTCAAATTTGGATCCAAATATCTCAGAGATAAATATATCTTGAATAATACTAGATAATTCATCTCTCAAGGATTGGAAAATTCTAAGAAACAGTGAAAGCTGAATGCTCAATATTGCAATGGGCAATAACTTTTTCAAGAGATCCAACAAAAGGATCCAAAAACGAACCTTACTACTAATCGATTAATACAATGTTTTAATTTAAAGACTTATTTTGGTTGCAACGGACTAGCGTTTGTGCGGTTAGGAAGTGAAGAATTTGACTCGAATGAAAACCATCGCTAAGGCCAGACCGAAAGCTTGAAGACCATAAAATGGAATAAAGATTGTAAGACTTACCAAATAAGCACCCATAATAAGGTGATTTGGGTAAATCACACTAGAAACTGGTTGAAGGTAAAAAAAAAATAAATTTGTTCACTGTAAATTTGCGATATTTATATTCAGCTCTGATGTCCTTATAAAAGGATTTACAATTTCAAAGGACCTACAATTTCAAACGAATATTTAAAATATATTAATATGTTTTGTGTGATGCTAATAGAAAACGAAAAAGAAATTAAATTTAAAAAGGTCTCTCATTTTTTTTGTGACAAATTTTCTTTAAGATGTCCATTTCATAAGTCAAGAGCATAAGAGCTGATTATGAAAAAGTGAGCACACAGAGTTAATACCAATAGTCCACAGTTTCCTATACACACAGATTTTTTCGTGTGTGAAAATGACTGTTGCACGGTGTAATAAAATAAAAGCGTTGTATTCCATTATGACACCTTTTGGTTGGTTAGTAAGTTAGTTAGTTAGTTAGTTAGTTAGTTAGTTAGTTAGTCAGTTAGTTAGTTAGTTAGTTAGTTAGTTAGTTAGTTAGTTAGTTAGTTAGTTAGTTAGTTAGTTAGTTAGTTAGTTAGTTAGTTAGTTAGTTAGTTAGAGAGAAGACCGCACCGAATTGACCTCCGAAAGTGATAGGAATAAATAACTTCCAAATTAAAACCAAATTTAAATTTTGAAGGTTTTCTACAATAGCTTTTGTATCCACATAATAAATAATTATGATAAATGTGTTATATATCTATATTTTACTGAAAAAGGGTCAACCTTTATACTAAATATACAAAAAAATATTCTATAATATGTAAACAAATTTTATAAAGACACATTTTAACACATTATTTTTATTAATTTATTTTTCATCCCTTATTTTTTTTTTTTAATTTTTGCACTTTTTCCACTGATCCCATTCAAATGTTTTCGGGCCTCGAGCAATTTTTATTTGTTGCTCACTGCCTGCAGTACAAGTACAATTTTCCTTTTGTTTGAATAAATAACTAGTCATAGTAGGTATTTTTAAATGCAAATTGTCCTTAACTATGCAAATATAAATTGAATTGAAAAAAATAGAGGGGAGAAAAAAATTCAAAAGAACAAAGTTGATATGAGTACTTTCATATTCTCTGGCATAAAATAGTAAAAGTTTTTTTTTTTCATTTAGCAACTAGTTAATAATTCAAATTTTTATTCTAATATTTTTTTTGCAGCAAATCAAATGACCAGAAAACAATTTACATTTTAAATTTCTACCACGAATTAAATTATATGTTAGTGTCGTAAGTTAGCTTTGTATGAGTTGGGTTGAGAGAGAGAGAGTGAGTTTTAAATGCTCATAGTGTGCAAAAGAAATTCATCATATTACTCACTAACTCTGAGGCCGAAATCTATGTTATTATGGGATATGTAAAGTGGTGGAGGAGGCAAAACTATTTCCCCATAACTAGGGCAATATCTGCTAATATGGTTTATCTAAGATCTTATGATATCGAAGAGTAAATAGAGAGTTTAAGACCTTCATAGTATGCAAAAGAAAATCGACATTCAAAGGCTTTGCGAGCGGATGTACGCGTTGTTTCTAAATTCTTAAAAATGTCTTTGTAATTAATTTATACTTATTGCGACCTTACAATCTTTAAGCGTCAACAATTTTACTATAGTTTTGATTTAAAAATACATTCCCTAGACTAAATTAACATATTTGTTAAACAAAATTTAATAAAATTAATGTCCTTTGATAATCTTTCACCTATTTACTGAGTTGTATAATAATAATGAGTTTACTGAACAAAAAAAAAAGATAATATAAAATTATGTAAAATAATTTTCTTTTATAAACATAATGAATATAATTCCAATTAGCATATTTTCTTATTTCTCAGCCATCATCACGATTCTTTTATACACACCATAAACCACAAGTATTTTAAAACTGCACAAAATTAACTTTGTATTAAAAAATTCATATTAACTCATATCCATAATTAACTTTATCTACGTAAATATCTTCTACTCTAGTTACATTCTTTCATTCATCTACATTTTTGATGTAACAAAATTATAGAAAAGAAAAGGAAAAGAAACTTTGTCAGTTAACTTTATTTTTTTTTTTCTATTTCTTTCATTCTTATAGAAAACTCAAAGGACATAGAAAGACCTCTTTGTGTTAAAAGAAAGAAATTATAATTTACGCATAAAAAGATCCCTAATTTAAAAGTAACGCAAAATGGAATAAAAACCGTAAAGTATCTATAAAACAAAGAGAGAAAAAACCCTGAAATGAAAAGAAATTGTTAAAGCCCTCAAACCACAAATACAAGACAAAGAAGAGCAAAATAAAAGTTCAATGAGGTGTTAAACCATAATTTGCACACCAAATACCCAGACACCATCAGCAAGTGGGTAGAGGAGGAACAAAAACCCACAAACCAACAACAGCAACACGCACTGTTTCTAACACTTTTTAAACGCTTGCATTGTTATACTACCAAGAAACTCTCGCTCACTTTACTGTTGTCTTTTTTTTTTTGGTGTTTAAAACCGGGTGAATAAAAAACGATTGGAAAAGAAACTCATATCTCTTGTTCTTAACAGCTCAATGTTTTTGTAATATATTGTCTAGGGTACAGTGGGCCAGAATGTGTATTTTTGTGCTGATGTTTGTAACGCACAATAATATTGGTCCTATACCCACCTTAAAGTATACCAATCGGCTCAGAATCATTTTTGGAGTCGATTTAGCTATGTCCGTCCGTCTGTCCGTCCATGTAAACCTTTTAATCAAACTACAGGTCGCAATTTTGGAGATAATTCAGTGAAATTTGGTACATGATTTTCTATTGTCCTAGGGACAAAGCCCGTTGAAAATGGTTTATATCGGTCTATTACTTCACCTGGCCGACATACAACTGTACCCCCGAATAGGGCTTGTAAACCTTGTTATCCAACTAGAAGTCTCAATTCTGAAGATAATTCAATGACATTTGGCATATGATCTTCAATGATACCGTAAACGAAGCCTACTGAAATTGGTTGACATCGGATTATTATTTCACTTAGCCCACTGATTAGCCTTGTTACCAAACTACAGTTCGCAATTTCGAAGATAATTCAATGAAATTTTGCACATGATCTTTTATGGTAGCGTAGACGAAGCTTATTGAAAATGGTTGACATCGGTTCATTATTTCACCTAGTCCCCATACAACTGAAACCGCCAAATATGGGTTTTAAATTTATAATTATACCATACACCAATTTAGTGGGGAGGGTACATTGTTTGTAACGCACAATAATATTAGTCTTATACCCACCTTAAAGTATACCAGTCGGAATCATTTTTTGAGTCGATTTAGCTATGTCCGCCCGTCCATGTTAACCTTGTAATCAAACTACAGATCGCAATTTTGGAGATAATTCAATGAAATTTGGCACATGATCGTCTATTATACCGTATTATGATCGTCTATTATATGGTATTGTTATATATCCCATCTGGGTATATTCCAATTGCAAGGAAAGGAAGTGCAACTAAAACCAGATATGCTGGTACAACGGGTGGTCATTTAACCGCATATCTTTGTTCTGGCTGGTCATTGGATTGAGTTTCCCTCGGGATCTACATAGCGTCATTGTGGTACTTATAATTCGATATATGTTCGACGCTGTTGCCAAGACAACGGATACACAACTATCTTTACAAATGAGTTGGTGGTAAGTGTATATGATACGGGATGATGAAGAAGTTGTGAGTCGTGAAAGAAGCTTATCCATGATCGAAAAAGACCACCGTAAAATAAGGAAATCCAAGCTGGTGTTCTCGTAAAGCTTATCAGCATTTCGTACTGAATCAAAATCTCTCCCTGTCACATGTTTCCTTGATGTACATTCCCTTCTTGGTGTGATAAAAATCCCGATATAAATGTACCGCCAGAAACCACAAATACAAATATTCTCGGGCTGCTAAAGAAAAAGACCCGAGATAAGTGGATCGCCAGAACCATAAACCACCAGAACCACGTATAAAAATTTCATGTAAGAAATAAAAATAATCTCGCCTTGTGAACGTAAAAGACCACCGTGAAATAAGTTTTTTAAAGCAAGTAATCTCGTAAAGTTTTCAGGCATCTTTTACTGAAGCCAAATTCCTTCCGTTCTATTCTTCCTTGATGGTCTTTCCCTTCTTTGTGTGATTACAAGCCTGAGATAAATGAGGTGCTACCAGAATCTTTTATCTGCAGGGTCTATAAACTAGAGGTTTGAAATGTATTTTCGGCCAAGCATTGATTTGCATGGGTTGCGCAGGGTCTTAATCTTGACACAATTTTTGGATTGTGGTGGCTGAGTTTGGGTTCCAATCGAAGTAACAAAATGTTATTTAAAGGGGCAGGAAAGCAGAGAAAGAAAATTTATATTCCCCTTCAGAGGGGCTAAGATTTAGGAATAAGTTAGTTTAATGAGTTTCTCTAGGACTAAATCTTTTGCTTATTTAATAATTACATCTCTAACAATGAACATCCCATCTGCGGGATTTAATATCGGAAAATTCATTGGAATTCACATAGGAATGTTGGTGGGCTGCCTCTAGCTCACTTTGTAGTTAAAAATGTAGCACCTTGAAATAGTGTGTTTTGCAGTTTTTGTTAAGATCATGTTAAGAATTCGACTTTTGTACCGAATCCATTTGACTTTTTTGATTAACCCATAAAACTGTTTAAAAACAAGTTCGAATTTTATATTCGATTATGCCGAATTTTAAATACCCTCCATCAGCAAGTTTTATATTATTAATTTTCAATACCAAACTTACTATCATTTTTCCCAATTTCATTATTTATCTTAGCTTTGTTTTCATGTGAGCGTGTTTTACACAGATAGACGGACATAGCTAAATCGACTAAGAATTTGATAAGGACTTTGAATATATTTATTAGGTCTCGGATGAATTTTTCATGATGTTACACACAAACTTATATATAATCTCTTTCACAACTGATGGTTTTGAAGGGTATGAAAAGGCTTTCAATAGACGCAGAACGCAATCTCTAGAATAACCTTCATTTAAATAAATTGGCTTTTTGGCATAAAAATATAAGTTGTTTATCCCACTGTTAAAACATTTAAATTTGTAAAAAAGTTATTCAATACTCCTCTCCGTCTGAAGGGGAAGAGAGTTTTTTGTTTTCTTCTATTTGTTAACGGTTTTTGTTTTTATTTTCCTTCAAAATTTTTGCATAATTTTGAAATATGAATTATTAAACTGTTAATAAAAATCAAAATGGAAAAAAAGTTCAAGTTCATTAAGAGGGAGAAGATTGATGGAGCAAATTAACTTCACACAAAAAAGAAAGTACAAAAATTTTTTTATTATTAATATAATTATATAATCTTTGTCTAATAATATTTATAATCAGCATAAAATATGAAATTATGCATTAAAAGAATAATAATAATAAAGCTTGAATAACTTTTAGGGGTTGGATAAAAATCCACATTATTATTGTGTGAAATTATTTACATGAAAATTAATATCATACTAAGAAGGTAAAATGAAATGAAGTAAAAAAGTGAAACGATTCATTAGTTGCAATATTATAATTAGTTGGGATTGTATGACACTAGAAATAATTCAATATATAACACAAACATAAACGTAAAACATAACTATGAAACATGAAATATTTTTTTCTTTTTAACTGCATATTATAACTCTTTTACAAACTTATCAGAATTCCCAACATATTTCTCAATAAGGATGCCACAAAAAAAGCGTTGTATGTCACTAATCGAAACAATTATAAGATAAAAAAAAAAGTTACAGAAATTATATCTTTGTTACAACAAAATTAAGTTTTAAGATTTTTACATAGAATTTATAAATACAAATCCGAAATTTTCTTGAAATATAATTTTAAATTTGTTATAAAGTCAATTTTTTTACCAACTTAATATTCGCTTATGTATATGTATACAAAAATGATTTCTATGTTTGTGCTTTAAGCAATTTGCATACATTCGAAAATACATTGAATGCAACACCACATCAACCGTCTTTAGCAAAAAAGCAAATCATTATGTATGGTCCTGTGTAAGAGTCCTGTGATATTTGATATTTACATTTGTTTGTTTGTTAATAAACATGTGTATACAGATTTACTTACATATGAATTTTGATTAGACTGGTCCATAAAGAAATTGGACAAATTTTACGTTTTCCGAATTCAAATATTTTCAAACGATTTGCAGGTTCACCTGCTCCTCATTTATGTTTAAGCTCAAATACAACATATTTGAAAATCTAACTACAATTTGTATAAAAAGATCTTCTAAAAATGGCATAACTTCCAAAAAAGCAAACAAGAGTGGAGTACTTACTCCACGGAAGTGTTAAAAAAGTATTAAAGAAAACAAAGTTGTCAAACATGGTTTGTCCTTTTTTTATTCCAAATACAATACTTGTAAAGCAGCGTTGCGCGTTCATATTGTTCTGATTACGAAGATTTTCGGCAATTCACACGTACCTAACCCGATCGTAAATAAAACTCATTGCAAGAGCGTAAAAATTACAAAAATTATCTTTAGTTGCTTGACAGCATTCAACAAAGTGGGTTGGTGTCGCTTTGTTTCAAAACAAAACGTGTAAAAACTTGCAAACAAGAGAGCAAATTGCAAAAAACTCAAAAACTTTTTAGGAATGCATAATAATAAAAATACATAAAAACTATATTTTTATACTTTTTTTAAACATTTTATATTAAAAGACTTATCTTTGTGAAGAAATAAACATTTTTCTTTTCTTTTGATATGTTTTATCTGTAAAATTTACCATTTTACTTGTTATAAAACTTGATCATAACAAGCGTAATTAGGAAATATTTTTTCTAAGTGTTTTTTAGTATTTTCTCACCACTACAATAACAGTTTCTCTTTCTGCGCTTGGCTGTTGTAAAGTTATTCCCAAGAAGAATTTTTTTTTATAGGCATGAAATAGGGTCTTAGTCCTACTATGACAAATTGGTTTTATAAAAGTGTTATTAGACCAATTCTTGCTTATGATTCAATAATCTGGTGGACTGCTTTAGACAAAAAGTGCAATGTCAAACTACTACAGGGAGTTCAGCGTACATGCTGCTTAGGTACAAGTGGTGCCATGTGAACTAATTCAACCAAGGCTTTGGAAACGTTGCTAAATATTCGATCCATTGAAACATATTTAAGATATGAAACGGCAATTACAGCCGAACGGCTCTTTATTTTAAGCGAACTGGCCAAAAGAGGTTATAGAACACGTCATCAATGTATACTGAACACATTGGAAGGTTATACACAATTTTCGGACGTCCCTGATCGTATACAAGACACAGGATATATCGGAAACATTGAAACGCTGATCCCAGAATGAATGTCTTGGTAAAGCGGAACATTACAGCAACAACCAGTAGGAATCCATTGTTTGGAATCCGTAAATTGGATGATAAAATCGGTCTGGGGTTCTATATTGAAGATACAGAAGCAGAAATATACCACCGTTTACCAAACCATCTTCCAAGCAGTAGTACGGGCAATAACGTAATGCGTAAATTAGAATAAATATGGCGCCCACAGCGCTTAAAATATTTACTGACATCCAGAAGGCAATTAGAGCGATATCAGGAGATAGAACTAAATCTAAGACTGTATTGGATTATAAGAATGCTTTAATCACTGGTAACGTTCACATCATATGGATACCAGACCACTCGGTAGTAGTCAGTAACGAAAGAGCGAATGTAGTAGCTTTAAAGGGAAGGAAGCTCAAGGCAGTTAACCTGACAAACGCAAAACCATTCGACGTAACAAATGCTGAACTGAAAGCATGGGTGAGAGAAGCCCATAAGACAATGAAATCCTGATGAGAGCAAGACGAAAAATCTCCTCAAAATGAGCAAGTCTGAAGTTAGTATGATAGTACGTATTCTGAGCGAACACACAGGATTACGAGCACATTTATGCAAAATTGGACGTGCGAATTCAGACGTATGAAGAGCATGTGGAGAGGACAGTGAAACTCTGGAGCACTTTCTTTGCCACTGCCAGGCATTCGTAAAAGTTAGATCCAAGTATGTTGGAAGTGATGTTATTCCGGAAATAATATTCCTGACTAACACTGATTAGAACATTTTTAGGAACTACGTTCAGGAAACTGAGTTTTTGAACACTGAAAAATAATTTATTCAGTTCCTTCAGCGCACGACAGGCCCGATTGTGGCCTTAGTGTTAGTAAGTTAGTTAGTTAGTTAGTTAGTTAGTTAGTTAGTTAGTTAGTTAGTTAGTTAGTTAGTTATTTATTTATTTATTTAGTTAGTTAGTTAGTTAGTTAGTTAGTTAGTTAGTTAGTTAGTTAGTTAGTTAATTAATTAATTAATTAACTAATTAGCTAATAAGTGTTCGTCGGTTGGTTGGATCCTTTAGTCGGTTGAATTAGATAGTTCGGTCCTGTTGCGCGCTATTTCTCTTTCAAATCGCGACTTCCGCAGTGTCAAACTAGAACCGTTCTAGTTCTTAAAGAAGTTATGGTAACATTATACCAACTTACTTCTTGAAGCAGTTTAATGTAGGCCTGTATTTGTATGAACGTGTTTACTATATTTGTTGACTATTTTGGGTTGTTATTTACTAAAGGTTTTCCAATTATGGGATTTTTAATGCCAATGCCAATGCCAATGCATATGCAAATTTTGCAATGATATGGTTCTACAATAAACTATGTTATAATCATAACATTGTGAAATATTTACATAAAGAAAACTAATTAAATGTATTAAACTACATCAAATGATGACATTTTACTTAGAACTTATAATATAACACATTATAATTTCTCTTATGTTAAACATATTTATGCTCAATTTCATAATAATAATAATAACATTTCATCCTTTACCATATATTTGTCGACTGAAGCAATTGCTCATAGTAAGTATGTTTATATTTAAAATAAACTGTCGATTGCATTATTTGGTTTATTAATATCCCTTAAGGGATTCAATATTACTTTTGAATGTAAATCTTCTACAATTGTAAAATGTACCTAAATAACTCTAACACACTCTTATATTATCCCCTAGACGAGCTTTAAATTGTGTTCTGTCTTAGCAAATGAATGGAAAATTCAAATTGCTGAAAAACAACTTTTTGTCTAATTTGTAAACTTAATGTATAACTACAACCAAACTAAACAAATATGAATTCTTTAATGCATTCTTTTGTGCATATTCAGTTCTGTAGTATAAAATTTAAAATGTTTTTTTTTTTTTAATTTGCCATTGGATAATTTTGCTCTTGAACTTGTTCAATAGTTGATTTGCTATTCAGTACATATATACATATGTATATATGTATTTGTGTGGTTTTAAAATGTTTGAATTATATAGTATTTTCCATATACATATACAATTTTGCAAAAGACCAACTCAGTCATATTTACATGGTTTTCATTTTATTGCTGTTGCTGTTGTCGTTGTTATTGTTGTTGTGCTGTGTAAATAATGAACTTTATTAAAGTCTATTTGTGCATGTTGGTATTTTAGAATTTTATTTGTATATTGGTTAGTTGCTGACTGGTTTTTATGTTGCATTTTTATTTCTATTTGTTTGTTCTATTTTAAATTGTTTGGTTTTTACAAAATGTTTATTTCTTTTATTTATTTTTAGTTTTTTAATCTTTATCATAAATATTAATGCTAAATACTTGTATGATTGTCATTTAACACGTAATTTGAAAAAATGTATAGATAATACCTACCTGTAAACTGTTTCCGTCAAAAGAATGAAATGTTGTAGATAATGGTCGTTTGAAGGAACCAAAAAAGTTTTATTTGCAATTCGGTAACACAAGACAGTATTGTAGGCCATTTCCGATCATATGATATCCTAAACCAGTAAGTAAAAAATAACAGTAAAGAGATTTTATACAAGTGGGCTCAAATGGGGCCTATCGTTATAAATATTGGTAGATCAATTTACGCCTACTTCAAAGTTATTTATGTAGAGTTTAATCGTGATATTAAATTTTGATCTTCAAGTCGTTTTCTGAATGGGGAGATTGTATGGGAGCTAGGTTCAATAAATCATTACCAAAATCGGCAGTAACAAAACTTTTAAAATAAAGGCATAAAGGCCTTTTCGAGGGGAATGGTTATATGGGGCTATGAAAAATAATGGACTAATTACAACCATTTTCAAAAGCCAAAAGAAATGTTTGTGCCAAATTTCATCAATTTATCTTAAAAAGTGCTGTAACGTGCACACATGCTTGACATAGACACACAGACCGATGGACACATAGACAGATAGACAGACAGACAGACAGACATACAGGCAGACGTACATAGCTGAGAAAGTGATTCTGAGCCGATTGATGTACTTAAGGTATATGACCAATATATGTGTGTTACAAACATCAGAACAAACGCATAATATCCTATCCACTATAGTGGTATAGGGTATAACAAATACTAAAATGTCCCCTTCTATAGGTTTCCGTTTTCTCTAGCACTGACGCTACATGTTTTCTTGATGAAAAACCCTCATATTGGTATATTGCAATATCGGAGTAAAGAGTTGCTTCCAGTATGTTTGGTCTGCCGGCACTACAAACTGGTAATGTAACTTTTTTCCTCGGATATTCCTTAGAATGATTTTGCATGGTGTCGAACCAGAAAACTATATTAATTGATACTAATGGTGGCCAGTTGCACGCAGGATTTGTCATGAATGGTACGTTTGTTAAAGTGCCTTCCTTACTCACTTAACGGCTGTCGGTTAAACGAAATTCTCAGGAAAGTGTGTTGCAGTTAAAACTACAGTAACATTTATATATTTGGTATACGGAACTCTTTCACCCGTATACCTAAGGTGAGTCTGTCGTATGTAGTTTTCTTATGTGTGTGACGGACAGATGAGTAGTGTGCAGGTAAGAGATGTATAAACGGTTTCTTTTACATGTGATACCATTGAATCTTCCTTCCATTTCCAGCTATGTTCAGAAAAAAACTCTGCAGATTTATAACAGTGAGTTCTCTGTGAGTAAGAACAAAGACTTGTTTGATGGATTTGTATTTCGATTTATCTGTTACGTCTCTAGATCCTGTTACCTATCTGCATAATTGTAAACAGAAATGATTTTTTGCACCTCGGTAGTTAAGCAATGGGGCAGAGATTACACTTACCTGTGTATACAGGACCCGAAATTCCATACACTCAAATGCTACACGCAGATTGCACAATGGGGCAGTAGTGAATTGTCACACCCAATGCTTGAAAACGACCAATCATGGCAGGTGTTCACATAAAGCATTTCGGCATTAATTAATTAATTTACACCAGATTCTACTCTACTCTTCATGTTTCTTTGTATAAAAAACCAATTTCTTAAAAAGCTTTTCCCAAAAAACTGAGTTCTTTGGCATAGATCTTACACTTATGCATTTAAATTATATTAGCAACATTTTACATATAGTTCAGATATATTGATCCGTTTAAAAGTTCTTATAAGTAAATTTTAAACTATGAAAGCTAAAAGCTAAAAACTCAAAACTCACTTATTCGATAGCCGAGTAATACTCCCTTAACTATTAAAATTTAAGTTCGTTAAGTTAACTAAAACAATTTTTATTTAAGCAGGAATTTCCTGCTTTTATGAACATCCTGATTTTCAATGATTAAAAAAGAAACAACTCGAAACAATAAAAAAAATTCGACAAAAATAAACAAAGAATAAATCTAAAGATGAATTAAGTTCATTCCACCTCAATAAAAGCAACTAGACAAATATTATTTTTTTTTGTTTTTTATTTAACGAAACTTTAACCCTTGATGGGAGGAAAAATTTAAATAAATAATTTAAAAATTACTATTCCAATATACTATCGATTTTAGATCTTATTTAAAATTTGTAAATTATTTATATATGTTTAAAAATTTTCTAACACAATGGGTTAAACATAAACACTTTACCCCAAAAGAATCACAAAACTTTGTTCATTATCATCTTTATCGATAAACCATTATCAAATACACTAGACTTCATATGTACATATGTATACAATATGCATGTATGTTTCTCTGTAACTCCGTATTTCCTTGTCCAACAAAAAGTGTAAGGATTTTCCAGCTTAAATTGTTAAACTTGTTGTAAAGTATAAAATCAAACAAAAGAACACAATAGCAGTAAAAAAAAAATATTGAGAAAAAATTTATCCTCCGAAAAAAATCAACTTTCATATACGGCAGTATAAAGGTGATCAAAAGTCAAGGTGGTTTTTGGCACTTATAATCTCACTCATTCACTTAGTCAGCCAACCAGCCAGTCAGTCGAATAATGTTGATACATACTCTCAGTATGAAATTGAAAATTTTGTCCTTTTGATGTATTTTTTTCGTAGTTTTTGAAAGTAGTGAGAGTTTTGTTGATTTTTATTCACCCACATTGACTCACACACATACATGTCTTAACATGCAAGAGTGTTAGTACATTTACACACACGGCTATTGGGTTTTAGCTTGGGGAAAGGGGTTCAACTACCAGGCCTTTTAAGGGATCGCAGAAAACTTATACAGAATTTGAAAAACGAGATGATGATATTCGTATGAGGTAGTTTTCTGGAATTCTATGGCGAGTAGTGAAAGATCAGAAATAACTACATACCTACCTAACTAACTAACTAACTAACTGACTAACTAACTAACTAACTAACTAACTAACTAACTAACTAACACATAGGATCTTCGTGTTCTACCCACTGCTTCCTTATTCCACAAGGCCTTATGAGATTCTTTCACCCATATTTTAAGTTCAGCTTTTGCTCCGACGAATGGTTTTGCGTTTGTAAGGGTTAGTGCCTCGAGCTCTCTTCCCTTAAAAGCTATTACATTTGCCCTTTAGTTTCCGAATACTCCCGAGTGTGCTGGTATCCATATGATGTGAACCTTACCAACGGGAGAGTATTCAGTTAAAGCTTTCTTACAATCCAATACGGTATTAGATTTAGTTCTATCACGTGATATCGCCCTAATTGCCTTCTGGCTGTCGGTAAATATATTAAGCGCTGTGGGCGCCATATTTATTATAATCCAATTTACGCATTCCGTTATTGCTCGAACTTCTGCCTGGAAGTTTGTATTCTGATTTGATAAACGGTGGTATATTTCTGCTTTTGGATCTTTAATATGGAACCCCAGCCCTACTTTATCCCTCAATTTAGAACCATTCGTTTAACAACGGATTTCCACTGGTAGTTGCTGTATGGTTCCGCTTGACCAAGACATTCTATCTGTGATCAGCGTTTCAAAGTTTCCTAAATATTCTGTGTATGGGTATACGATCAGGCACGTCCGATGATTGTGTATAACCTTTCATTGTGTCCAGTATAAATTGATGACGTGTTCTATAACCGCCTTTGGCCAGTTCGACTAAAATAAAGAGCAGTTCGGTTGTAAGCTCCTTCTCATATTTTAAATATGTTTCAATGTGTGGAATATATAGCAACGTTTCCAGAGCCTTGGTTGAATTAGTGCACATGGCACCACTTATATCTTTGCACCATGTACGCTGAACTCCCTTTAGTAGTTTGATATTGCACTTTTTGTCTAAAGCAGTCCACCAAATTATTTAAGCATAACCTAGAATTGGTCTAATTATACTTTTATAAAGCCAATTTGTCATAGTAGGACTAAGACAAATTCCATATCGAAAGTGCCTGGGAATACTTCTGCAGAAAGTTGCTTTCAACTTGCTTACGAACAGTGCGGCTGAATAATGTATTTTCATTATAATATGTTGTAGCCAGTGGACCAATCGACCACAAATTTCTGTGTTTTTGATGGACTCATGTATTACGTATAAATATATGGGTATCGGAAATCGAGTTTCCTAATTTCAGAGGAACCCATTCATTTCGTTATTGTAAAGATAGAACAGTGAAATATACCCCACGTTGTGATGGTATTCCAGTGAATCAAAAGTTTAGGATAACCTACAGTCACCGATAAGTTTAATCACTATTTCTTGTAAGCGGTCGAGAATAGATTTCGAAACTCCGGACATACATGAGAGTTGTATTCCATTTTCGGTGTAAAAGTGGTGTAAATAATAAGAAGAACATTTAGAACAAATATGAATGAATCCTTAAACCAGGTGCCTTGACACTTCGTTACCTTAGTTACCACTATACTATGTAAATTAATTTTTGATCTAAAAGTAGCTAAAGACTTTTTACATCTACAAAAGAAGGCCTTTGTGTAGGCATTTACCTCTAAATATTACCATCCTTTTTTAAACATTTTATACAACATTCTACACTTGATGTACGTTTTAACAGTTGGCAAATATTGACCAACATTGATTGTTGTGTATTCCGCAGGTAAATTGGTTGCTATTTTTTGGTCCTTTTTTTATTTAACAAAAAAAAGGAAAGTCCATACATACATATGTATTATACATTGTTAGTTTGTTTATATTACGTATTAGATTTTGTTGCCCTTTTTTCATACAATTATTTCTAAATACAAAAAAAAATGTTATGCTAATAAAACGTTTAATTATTGTATTTGGGTTTACAGCAAAAAAACAAGAAAAACCAACATTGTAAACATTACATCAAATAATTGTATGATTAAGTAATTCAATTAGAGATTGCAAATCAACATAATATAATCAAATGTACATGTATATTTAGGATAAATTCTTGAAATCAGAGTTTTTTTTTAATTCAGTCGTAACTATGGACTTCGTGTTTGCTAGATAAATATTACATATGAAAATAAGTACTTATATATGATTTAAAAAAAATTCATTACTGGACTCTTTAAAGGTAATGTAGGTGGTTTGTAATTGTCATTGAAATGTAAGTTGTTGAGTAAGTACAAGTCATTGCTGTTTCTTTCATTGGATATCATGGAAACTATAAACAAGTTTTTAAATACATTGAACTTCTTTATTCTCGACAAACCCTTAACAGGGAAAATATAAATTTCAACATTTTATTCCCCGTTGCACGCAAATAAATACCCAGCAAAAACTTACATTACACAAGTAAGAGTCTATATTCGGCTATGCCGAATCTTATATACCCTTGACCCTGGTGTGTTAAAAAAACAGTCAGTACAAAAAAGTCCTATTTTACATCACTTTTTTCGGGCTCAACATGCTTAAATTCATGTTTCTAGATTCAATATTATAGAAAATTCAAAAGAGTACCCTTTGAAAAACGAAAAAGTACCCAAAAATTCTCTTTTATGGTTTTTCACCTAATTCAGACTCTACATGCCTAATTTCATAATTCTATGTTCAATATTACAGAATATTCAAAAAGTAACTTTTAAAAAACCAAAAAGTTCACTTTTTCCGGTTTTCGCCAAATTCCAACTCTACATTCTTAATTTCATGTTTCTAGGTTCAATATTATAGAAAATTCAAAAAGTAACCTTTCAAAAACGAAAAGTACCAAATAATCCCTTTTCATGTGTTTTTGTCTAATCCGAGCTCTACATACTTAATATAATGTTTTTTTGTTCATTACTATAGAAAATTTAAAAAGTACCTTTTGAGCAACGAAAAAATACCAAAAAGTTCCCTTTTATGGGTTCTCATCTAATTCTGAATCTACATACTTAATTTCATGTTCCTAGGTTCGATATTATAGAATATTCAAAAAGGACCCTTTGATAAACGAAAAAGTACCCTTTTATGGAATTCGCACCTAATTCAGACTCTTATAGAAAATTCAAAAAGTACCTTATTTTTATAAACAAGCGTACAAAATAACAAAATTTACCGTATGATTTTTAATCTGTTTTTTGCAATTTCTGTCTGAGCACGAAAAAAATCTAAATTTTGGATAAAATTTTCTGAGGTTGTCTCGGATTTTTGCTCATATCTCCGCTGTTTATGGACCAATTTAGCTGATTTTAAGTAGCGATCTTCCCTTAAGCATGTCTAACATAATTGTTGAAGATCATATCTCCGCTGTTTTTGGACCAATTTAGCTGATTTTAAGTAGCGATCTTCCCGTAAGCATGTCTAACAGAATTCTTGAAGATCCGGATCTGGCCGATGTGTGATTTCAACAAACATACAGACAGAAAGACGGTCAGACAGACAGATAGACATGGATTAATCGACTGCGGAATGACAAGCTTATATACCCTTCTCACGAAGGTGAAGGGTATACAAATAGTGGGTTTTAATCACGATACAAGTATATTTAATATAATTATGAGTTCAAAAGCCCTTTTTGGGGGGTTCTGTTGTATGGGGACTAGTTAAAATAATGCACCGATCTTAACAGTTTTCAATAGGCTTCGTCCTTTAGCCAAAACTATATATCTACCAAACTTTATCCAATTATTTTGAAAAAATGCGACCTGTATCTTGTGCACAAATTTTACATGTACCGCCAGACGAATGGCTTAATCCGGCCAGATGGATAAAAGGCAATTTGTTTGTTCGTTACAAATATCTGCACAAGCCCAATAAAGAAAGCAAATCTAATTATATAAACACGCTCTATTACAAACAAGTTATTACAAATATGGTTTTAAAAAGTTGTTTTGTTTTAACAATTGCTGACACGGAGTACGAACCGGGGCATCTTGTCTTATTTGCCTTATTCACACACATTGGAAGCAAGTGCTTACCACGATCGCTTATAAGCTGCAAAAAACTGATTTGTTTTGAGATTTGCCGACACAGAATACAAACCTGCGCATTTTGTTTGTCTTACACACGACACCATGTAAATAAGTCAATATACAAAAACTTAATAGTAATGCAAACTGCATGTTAAAGTTATTGAAAAGTAAGTGATTGTGTACATACAAGTAATTACCAAGTTTTTACTGGGTAAAAGTCAAAAAACACGCATACAAAATAAATAAATATTTTACATACTTTCGTATAAATGCTCCTAAAACAATTGAAACATCATCAATCATTATATTTCTTTTATTTTCAAATAGTCAGCCAATTAAGTCGAAGGATACAGTTTGACGGTTAAGGGGGATTTGAATTTTCTATGAGAAAGCACGCAATCTGAAATATTTGTACTTTTCTATGTCTAAAATTTTAGTTTTAAAAGGCGCCGCTTTTCTTGGTAAATATTTTGAGAGTAAAGTGGCCATAAGAATGGTTTTGTAACATTAATATAACAATTATGTAATACCTATGCTAAATAGTGGGAGGAAGAGAAAAACCCAAGATACAACATGGTATCTTGGGTCATTTTAAGAATATATTGTTATGAAAAACAAATTATTGTCAAATTTGTAAAATTCATAATCGGTGTTGTACAGTTGTATCGTAGTATGTCGTAATTTGTATACCCTTCACCTTCGTGAGAAGGGTATATATAAGTTTGTCATTCCGTTTGTAATTTCTATAATATAATTTTCCGATCCCATGAAGTATATATATTCTGGATCCTTATAGATAGCGGAGTCGATTAAGCCATGTCCGTCTGTCTGTATGTTGAAATCAGTTTTTAGAGGACCCCAGATATTGGCGACCTCCGAATCTTCAATGATTCTGTTAGATATGCTTTCGGGAAGATCGACAAAATCGGTCCATATATAACGAAGAAATGAGCAAAAATCCGAGACAACCTCTGAAAATTTCATCAAAAATTGAGATTTTTAATTCATACTCAAAAAAATTTGCAAAAAACAAAATACACATTCATACGGTAAATTTTGTTATTGTACTCTTGTTTATAAAAACAAGGCAGAGCGAGAGCAGCATAGCAACCTTAGAAGAGCGAGAGCAGCAGAGCAAAAGTAGCAGAGCGAGAGCAGCAGAGCAAGAGTAGCTGAGCGAGAGCAGCGATAGTGTGTTTTTATTAGCTAGAATTTAAGTATGTGGAGTCTGGCTTAAGTTAGAAGCAATAAAAGGAAACTTTTTGTAACTTTTTCGTTTTTCAAAAGGTATTTTTTGAATTTTCTTAAATGTTCAACCTAGAAATATGAAATTGTGTATGTAGATTCCGAATTAGATGAGAATCAATAAAAGGAGACTTTTTAGAACTTTTTCGTTTTTCATAAGTTTTCTATAACAGAACATAGAAACATGAAATTAAGTATGTAGAGCCGAGATTAGACAACAACATCAAACATCAAAGGTACTTTTTCTTTCTACAAAAAATACTTTTTGAATTTTCTATAATATTGAACCTAAAAATAAGTACGAAATTAAGTATGTAGAGTCTGAATTAGGTGAGCACTTATAAAAGGGAACTGTTAGGTACTTTTTCGTTTTTCAAAAGGTATTCTTTTTATTTTTCTATAATATTAAATGTAGTTTTAGAAACATGAAATTTAGCATGTTTAGCCCGAAGTAAATTATGTAAAGAAATTTTTTGTACTGACTTTTTTTAACACAGCGTGGTGAAGGGTATATAAGATTAGGTACAGCTGAATATAAAACTTTTACTTGTGTTATAATTGAATTGTTTTTGTTTTAAAAACAAAAATTATTTGAAAAACTTTTATCATATATACAACGCTACAACATCGATTATGAATTGAACAATTATATTTCTTTAAACATTTGAGTGTCCATGGCAATTGTAAATTTGTATATGATTCACCGCAACATAATTATTGTTCCAACAACTAAAATATGATAAGAAATGGAAATATATTTTGTTTTTTACCGAGATAATGTAAAAAAGTTCTTTTAACCTTAATATGTTTAGACTCCAACCATAAATTGTTTACCACAACCATGTTTTTTTCGGTGCGTAGTTAACATTACTTACTGCACACTGAAAAAACATGGCTATGTTACTCAAAAGTTTTGTGCTTTTAAATTTAAATGTCCAATGCTTTATAGGATACTTTAAATTCGTTTTTAACCCACCTTAAGTACTTCACTCATTATTACTACAATTTGACTTCTTCGACATATTAAGATGGATTTTTATTGACCTTAAATGTCCATCAAAAAGTTGATACTTTGTGGTAGCCACTAAAGACTAACATTGCTGTTCATGCTGCTGTTATTGTTCCTGTTGTTGTTACTGTTTTCTATTAATATTGTTGTAAGCATGACGTTTATGTTTCGTCTGTTTGTTGGCTCATTACAAGAAACAACACTAAACTTTGAGGGGCTCTTCGCTGTAATTGACAACTCATGCAGGAAACAAGCTATTATACTGATATTAAACTTCAAACTAAATTGGCACAAAGTACATACATACAGTTTTTTTTGGCATATCATGCTATATAATAACTGGGGACGATTTAATTCCAAACTTACCAGCACTAGCAAACATAATCATGAAACAAGAAAGGAAACAACTATGAAATTAATTTATTTTAATACATTTCCTACCACCAGTCTAAGTTTTTTTTTTCAGTCACTTGTCTATTTCTTTATTTTGATTACTCATGTTGATTGTTAAATTACTTTGTTTGTTTTTATTGGCGGTTGTAAGTTCTTTCTTTTTGTTTATTAGAAAAATTTCAATTGTTGTTTGCATGATTTTACTTAATTTTATATTAGTATTTTACAAGAAAACATGAACACTGTAGCTGTTCCTTTACCTTCTTGTTTTATTGTACAAGGACTTTTGAAGGACTCTGAGAAGGGGTGAAAAGGAAACAGTTAAAATTTGTACAAATTAATAATGTAGTTTTGTGCAGCATGCCACATTTTCATACGCTTTATAAACACTTTCACATAATTTTTTTTTTAAATTTCTAATTTGAATGTTTAATATTATTTAACATTTAAGTAAAACAATAATCTAATATTCCAAAAATCTCTTGAATATATTACATAAGTACTTCATATATTTTTTCTTACATACAACACCATCTCTTTAATTATAATTTCTTTTTCTTATTTATTAGTTAATAAACAAATTCCTTTTCATTTTTCAGTTATAGTGTTGAATTCTTACAGCAATAACAACAACAACAACTAAAGCATCAACATAAAGTTAATATTCAAATTTCAAAATCCATTTGTAATTAATGTTGAAATATTAAAGCTCTCTCACGTACAACAAATTACAAAATGATTTTCAACATAATTTGCATAACATGACTTACAAAAACAACAATAATAACAAGTATAGCGTAAGATGATAATAATAGTAATAGTGGCAATAACAATAACAACATCAACTACAATAACATGAGTGGCGGCAACAATTGAAAGTAGCAAAAAAACAACAACAACAATAATAGCGACAACAGAAATGTCAAGACTAAAACAACTAGTATTAAGGTGTCAGAGACATAAGTTGTCTAATTAACGCAAGAAAATTACAAATATGTATGTACGTCTATGGAGGCAGAAATATATGTACTTTCACATAAATACATATATAGACAGTGTCTAAGAGGCTCATTCTTACCCAGCAAGCACTTTCTAAGATAATCGAAAATATGGTTTATAATTGACCAAGTGCGTTTTAATATCATTAATAGAATTCAGAATAAACGATTATTGAGAAAGTATAAACCATAAAAGAACTTATGCAGACTGCTCTAAAGTAGAAAGCGGCAATAACATAAAGTTTTTGTACCGATTGCTTCCAATCAAACAGTACTTAGTTATACGTTAAAGTTTATATGAAACAATGTCCAAGGACCACTTTCGTAAAAGTCAGAGACAGAAATCGCAGTCAACAGTTTCAACGAAGGACTACTGGTTGTTTGCAACGATTCGTTAACTTCAGACTAAAAAATTAACAATGTTATATTCAACTTGTCGAATCGTATGTTTGAAGAGAACATAAGACAATTATAAATGGAATTCAATAAAACAATTATGGACAAATTTCTTTATGATTTATTTATAAATCTTTAACTTTCTTAAGAGTTGTTATGATTAATCGATTTTCCCTTTCACTTTTAAGGTTTAGGCTTTATTGTATTCCCGTGTTGCGATTCCCGCTTTGGAAAATTTAAATTTTTTATAATAAATAGTTAGGTTTAATTCGAAAAGAAGTCATATATGTATTTGTTCAAAGTTAAGGTATTTTATTAGTTACTTAGTTAGTTCGTTAGTTAGTTAGTCAGTTAGCCAGTTAGTTAGATAGTCGGTCAGTCAGTCAGTCAGTCAGTTAGTTATTTAGTTAGTTAGTTAGTTAGTTAGTTAGTTAGTTAGTTAGTTAGTTAGTTATTTATTTATTTTTTTATTTATTTAGTTAGTTAGGTAGTTAGGTAGTTAGTTAATTAGTTAGTTAGTAAGTTAATTAGTTAGTTAGTTAGTTAGTTAGTTAGTTAGTTAGTTAGTTAGTTAGTTAGTTAGTTAGTTAGTTAGTTAGTTTGTTAGTTAGTTAGTTAGTTAGGCAGTTTGTCAGTTAGTTAGATAGTTAAATAGTTAGTTACTTAGTTAGTTAGTCACTTAGTCAGTAAGTCAGTTAGTCAGTAAGCCAGTTAGTCAGTAAGCCAGTTAGTTAGTCAGTCAGTTAGTTAGTAAGTTCGTTAGTTAGTTAGTTAGTTAGTTAGTTAGTTAGTAAGATAGCCATTTACTTAGTTAATTAGTTAGTTAGTTTGAAAGGAGTATGTTACACATCAAATCCGAAGAAACACACCTAGGCCTCTATCGGGCCTGTTGTGCGCCCCTTAACCAGTGCCGCGGTTGGGAATCGAACCCACCACCTTCGGTCTACCAGACTAGAACACTAACCACTAACCTACCGGAATCTAAGTTGCGCCTTTTTGAATTTAAATGAACATACAACAGGGGACCTTTTGGTACTTTTTTTTGTCATTCAAATAGTACATTGTTACCTTTCACCACTATAGTGGGGAGGGTATAACGCGTTTGTACAGATGTTTGTAACACCTAAAAGTATTGGCCCTACATCCAACTTAAAGTATATCAATCGGCTCATAATCACTTTTTGAGTCGATTCACCTATGTCCGTCTGTCTGTGGTCGCAATTTCCATTTTCCAAAAATAGGTAAAATAATTTTAGGATGATATTATTCTGCAGATAACATCCTTAATGAATACTGAATGGAAAACGTCTATGTGACTGTTCTGTAAAACACTTCACCTTGTGTTGAAAATATTTTCATACAAATTTTTGAAAATACAAAATCAATTTATATGAAAAATTGTGTGAAGTGAGGCAAAGGGATTTACAAAATAACCCCCTAATTTTCGTTTTTTTTTTTTTTAACAAATATTTTCCATTAAATAGAGCGCCCGTTGAACCCGATAATAACCTAAGTATATTTCTTAAAATTTTTGTACCATTAGGAAGAACTTAGAAGAAATTTAATCTGTATCATAATTTTACAAGTTTGAAGGTGCTTACTTTATATGTAATTCATTCTTTTATTCGCATTATTATGAAATATTAAAAAAATGTTTACTTATTTAATACAAAACCTTTTCTTTGAGCTACACGACTTTGTCAACACCGTTACATTTAATACCTTAGAGTATTTGAGATTAAGTTTCAGTATATTCGTATGTAAAAAATCAAGAACATACCTAAAGATTTAGATATGATTACAAAAGTGACCAAATACAATTCATTGTAACGTTATCGATATGTACATTTGTATGTATATTAGACAAGCTCAATATCGATGTGAAAATGTAAAAAAATACTTAGTAATGTCTCACTATGTTGCAGTGTCAACACCAGCTATAAGAACGTTATAACTGATTTTCAAACATCATCAAATATGGTGATGTTTCAAAGGACCCCTCTAATATACACAGTTGTGCAGCTAAATATTAACTTATGGTAAATGCATGTATATTTGTTTGTACTTATTGTGTAATGTGTTACTACTGTACATTTAAAGTGTATGAGTATTAGACTACAAAGTGGCTTCATAGAGAATTCTACTACGAGTCTGTGTACATATTTGGTAAAGTGTGATTGGCAATCATATTGAATGTCGCTGACAGGCAATTAATTAATATGTCAAAATTTGTTTTTCCTAAACAATATTTGAGTTCAACATTATGCGTATAGTATAGGGGAATATAATTTTATGGAATTTATATTGTAGTATATATGTACGTTTAAATATGATCAAATGTCACAATGATTTCTCTATATTCGTTTTTTTCCGGTATTTAAGCTGTTTTGTAATGTTTAAATAGACCTTTGCTATGTACTATTGATTGTTTATTAATTAATTTTATTGCTTTAAAAGACTCTTTAATTTGTATTGATTATAGGCAATATTGCTAATGGAATGTATCAATAATATTATTATAAAAAGGACATAATGTAATTGCAGGACATAAATAGAATAAAAAGAATGATTTTTATTGTGTGATTTTGGAGGCAAATGATCTTAACAATCTTAACTCATGCAAGGAGAATAATATCACACCATATGGCTCACACCATAAAATTTTCATAATAAACAAGTATGAATTTATAGTCGGACATTGCCGACCATATGATACCCTACACCAGTCTGTTTGTAAAATTGTGGATTTTTTTATATAAAGCATTTAATTTGTTTTATTGTGAAATTTTTTACTTATTGTTGAAAAAAAAGAGATTTTCTACAAGAGGGCTCATAGGGGAGAAGGGGTAAATATGGTCCTATCCTTATAAATTTTGGTAGATGAATTTACGTCTACTTCAAAGTCATTTATGTAGATTTTGATCGTTTAATTAGTAATTATAAGTAAATTTTGAACTTCAAGTCATTTTCAGAAGGAAAGTTTGTATGGGGGCTAGAGTCAAATAAGGCCCGATCACTATAAAATTTAGTATTGTCATTTATTGTTCTATAAAACTAATTTTTGCTGATTTTTGTTGACATTATAAAACATTTAACGTAATTGTGAGCCTAAAGGCCCGATTCGGGGGAACGGTTGTATGGGGGCTAGGAGTAATAATGGACCGATTTCAACCATTTTCAATAGCGTTCATCCTTGAACCAAATGTCATCATATAATCTTTAAAATTGCGTGCGCACAAAGTTTACATGGACACACAGACAGACGGATGGACATGAGGACATAGCTAAATCGACTCAGAAAGTGATTCTGAACCGATTGGTATACTTTAAGATGGGTCTAGCAGCAATATTTTTGGGTGTTACAAACTTCTGCACAAACGCATAATACCCTTCCCACTATAGTGGTGTAGGGTACAAAAACAAACTAGATTAATTATCACTTATCGTAAAAGAAAACTTTATTCTCTTCATTAGTTAAATTGTACAAACAAATTACCCTACAATACCCTTAAAGAAAAAAATAATAAACATCATTACTTTGTACTTTTAATTATCATCTTTCATTTGGTAAACTATTACTTTATGTAAGAAAACACTATTTTAAACATTATTTAAGCATCTTAACTTTTCTTAACGCATTTCTTTTACATGTGGTTTTAACTTCAACATTACATTTAATTCGATTCCTTTTTTAAAAGAAGAAAAATTAATGACAATTCCTTTCTTTACTATCATTATAAAAATTTACTGTACTTTGGCCGTTAAAAATCAATATCGTTAAATTTATAATACGTATGTAGTAAACGACAGTTTAATGCAGTTTTTCTTTAATGCTTTTCTTCGATTTTTCATACGGATCGAAGGGTTTTTTTGTACTCTTCGTTTCATTTTATTTCATTTCATCGTTATTTACAATTTTAATGTTTTTACATTTAACTATTGAATAATGATGGTTGTTCTTATTTTTACGCGCAATTTTAGTTTATTTTTTTTATATTTATTGTAATTTTTTATTGAACTTTTTTTTAATTTTCCTCATTTCCTTTTGACGTCATCATCTATTTAATTTTTAATATTTATAGTGAATTTTGTTGTTTGTTAGTTGGAGTCTATGGAAATTTAATACAATTACTATATAGTTGTTTAGGAGCAGACCAGAATAGTGGAGAAACGTTTCTGTATCTTCCTCAAGGTCTTATATCTATATTTAAATTACTCCCTGAATCAATTAAGTCACATACATGAGGTGTTTGTATAAAAGTTTTAAAATTGACCTTCCCCGTTCTCTGTCTAAGAGGGCTTTTATTCTAAAATCAATTTAAAGCTAAGTTTTATATTCTTCACCTTCGTTTGAAGGGTATATATAAGTTTAGCATTCCGTTTGTAATTTCTATAATAAAAATTTCAACTCTATAAAGTATATATATTGTGGATCTTTATAGATAGCGGAGTCGATTTAGCCATGTCCGTCTGTCTGTCCGTCCGTCTGTCTTTATGTCTGTGTGTCTGTCTGTCTATCTGTTTGTCTGTCTGTTGAAGTTAGTTTTTAGAGAACCCCAGATATCGGCGAGATCCGAAACTTTAATCAATCTGTTAGATATTCTTTCGGAAAGATCACTATTTAAAATAAGCAAAATCAGCTCATAAATAACGGAGATATGAGCTAAAATCCGAGACAACTTCTAAAAATTTCTTAAAAAAAGACATATTTTGTTCATGCTTTGTTAAAAAAGCAACAACAACACTGTGAATAGGAAAAAAATGTATATGTGTGTATAGATGTATTTGGTTTTATTCAGCTGTGTATATTGCTTTGTATGTTTGGATGCTGTTGGCGTCATTGAGTTATGTATATTGTTTTTGTTTTCCTTTTGTGAATTCCGTTCTGTATTTGGATGTAGGTTGGTTTTAGTGTGTTGTTTATTTTGTTTTTCTGTGTTTTTCGTTATATATATTTAGATATCTGTTGGTATAATTGCCTTGTGTACTTTGTTTTTTATTTCATTTAGCGTTGTTGTTCATCTTGTTTTTCATAATGTAATGGGGAAAAAATTTGTAATATGTTTAAAATACACTATGGTGAAGGGTATATAAGATTCGGCACAGCCGAATATAGCACTCTTACTTGTTTTCTTATATAACGTATAATAATATCAATTTGGGACATTTCTAAAATCATTGGTATAAAATATAGTAAACCAAGCTAAATTAAACTTTTTTACTTAAATTTTCCAAATACACAAGCTATTTCAATATTAATTGCATTGGAGCGTATGAGTGATATTTATAAATTCATTACACAATAATAATACTTATACAACAGAGT